>NC_086164.1:24741163-24913929 GCF_035149785.1 Candoia aspera
TTATTGCGAATACAACGCAGACGTTGACATTCCCCTACTTTGTATGTTTGCCTGGAGGCCATGTTGGGCTATGTGTTGAAATAGCGATTCTTCTTAGTTTGCTTTCTCTTCAATCATACAGAGAGTAATGAAAATGCATGCATTTCCAGATACTCCTTTCCAAGCAGAACATGAATCATCACTATCTTTCAGATCTGGTCTTTCACTGAGCTGCAAACTAGAGTTGTAAAAGTTGAATTCTGCCTCCCATTGATAGGTCTTATACGAGTTGTTGAGAGCAGGCCTCCCTGTAACCATGCCGGAAACTGAACTGGTGTCCTAGACTGCATTTGGATATCAATTCTGAACTCGTATGTTATTGCGAATACAACGCAGACGTTGACATTCCCCTACTTTGTATGTTTGCCTGGAGGCCATGTTGGGCTATGTGTTGAAATAGCGATTCTTCTTAGTTTGCTTTCTCTTCAATCATACAGAGAGTAATGAAAATGCATGCATTTCCAGATACTCCTTTCCAAGCAGAACATGAATCATCACTATCTTTCAGATCTGGTCTTTCACTGGGCTGCAAACTCGAGTTGTAAAAGTTGAATTCTGCCTTCCCATTGATTGGGCTTATACGAGCTGTTGAGAGCAGGCCTCCCTCTAACCATGCCGGAAACTGAACTGGTGTCCTAGACTGCATTTGGATATCAATTCTGAACTCGCATGTTATTGCGAATACAACGCAGACGTTGACATTACCCTACTTTGTATGTTTGCGTGGAAGCCATGTTGGGCTATATGTTGAAATAGCGATTCTTCTTAGTTTGCTTTCTCTTCAATCATACAGAGAGTAATGAAAATGCATGCATTTCCAGATTCTCCTTTCCAAGCAGAACATGAATCATCACTGTCTTTCAGATCTGGTCTTTCACTGGGCTGCAAACTCGAGTTGTAAAAGTTCAATTCTGCCTTCCCATTGATTGGGCTTATACGAGTTGTTGAGAGCAGGCCTCCCTGTAACCATGCCGGAAACTGAACTGGTGTCCTAGACTGCATTTGGATATCAATTCTGAACTCGCATGTTATTGCGAATACAACGCAGACGTTGACATTCCCCTACTTTGTATGTTTGCCTGGAGGCCATGTTGGGCTATGTGTTGAAATAGTGATTCTTCTTAGTTTCCTTTCTCTTCAATCATACAGAGAGTAATGAAAATGCATGCATTTCCATATTCTCCTTTCCAAGCAGAACATGAATCATCACTATCTTTCAGATCTGGTCTTTCACTGGGCTGCAAACTCAAGTTGTAAAAGTTGAATTCTGCCTTCCCATTTATTGGGCTTATACGAGCTGTTGAGAGCAGGCCTCCCTGTAACCATGCCGGAAACTGAACTGGTGTCCTAGACTGCATTTGGATATCAATTCTGAACTCGCATGTTATTGCGAATACAACGCAGACGTTGACATTCCCCTACTTTGTATGTTTGCGTGGAAGCCATGTTGGGCTATATGTTGAAATAGCGATTCTTCTTAGTTTGCTTTCTCTTCAATCATACAGAGAGTAATGAAAATGCATGCATTTCCAGATTCTCCTTTCCAAGCAGAA
This sequence comes from Candoia aspera, assembly GCF_035149785.1. NCBI lineage: Eukaryota > Metazoa > Chordata > Lepidosauria > Squamata > Candoiidae > Candoia > Candoia aspera. The sequence continues at coordinate 24,742,756 of NC_086164.1, forward strand.
CATGAATCATCACTGTCTTTCAGATATGGTCTTTCACTGGGCTGCAAACTCGAGTTGTAAAAGTTGAATTCTGCCTTCCCATTGATAGGGCTTATACGAGTTGTTGAGAGCAGGCCTCCCTGTAACCATGCCGGAAACTGAACTGGTGTCCTAGACTGCATTTGGATATCAATTCTGAACTCGCATGTTATTGCGAATACAACGCAGACGTTGACATTCCCCTACTTTGTATGTTTGCCTGGAGGCCATGTTGGGCTATGTGTTGAAATAGCGATTCTTCTTAGTTTCCTTTCTCTTCAATCATACAGAGAGTAATGAAAATGCATGCATTTCCAGATTCTCCTTTCCAAGCAGAACATGAATCATCACTATCTTTCAGATCTGGTCTTTCACTGGGCTGCAAACTCGAGTTGTAAAAGTTGAATTCTGCCTTCCCATTGATAGGGCTTATACGAGTTGTTGAGAGCAGGCCTCCCTGTAACCATGCCGGAAACTGAACTGGTGTCCTAGACTGCATTTGGATATCAATTCTGAACTCGCATGTTATTGCGAATACAACGCAGACGTTGACATTCCCCTACTTTGTATGTTTGCCTGGAGGCCATGTTGGGCTATGTGTTGAAATAGCGATTCTTCTTAGTTTGCTTTCTCTTCAATCATACAGAGAGTAATGAAAATGCATGCATTTCCAGATTCTCCTTTCCAAGCAGAACATGAATCATCACTGTCTTTCAGATCTGGTCTTTCACTGGGCTGCAAACTCGAGTTGTAAAAGTTCAATTCTGCCTTCCCATTGATTGGGCTTATACGAGTTGTTGAGAGCAGGCCTCCCTGTAACCATGCCGGAAACTGAACTGGTGTCCTAGACTGCATTTGGATATCAATTCTGAACTCGCATGTTATTGCGAATACAACGCAGACGTTGACATTCCCCTACTTTGTATGTTTGCCTGGAGGCCATGTTGGGCTATGTGTTGAAATAGCGATTCTTCTTAGTTTGCTTTCTCTTCAATCATACAGAGAGTAATGAAAATGCATGCATTTCCAGATTCTCCTTTCCAAGCAGAACATGAATCATCACTATCTTTCAGATCTGGTCTTTCACTGAGCTGCAAACTAGAGTTGTAAAAGTTGAATTCTGCCTCCCCATTGATATGGCTTACACGAGCTGTTGAGAGCAGGCCTCCCTGTAACCATGCCGGAAACTGAACTGGTGTCCTAGACTGCATTTGGATATCAATTCTGAACTCGCATGTTATTGCGAATACAACGCAGACGTTGACATTCCCCTACTTTGTAAGTTTGCGTGGAGGCCATGTTGGGCTATGTGTTGAAATAGCGATTCTTCTTAGTTTCCTTTCTCTTCAATCATACAGAGAGTAATGAAAATGCATGCATTTCCAGATTCTCCTTTCCAAGCAGAACATGAATCATCACTATCTTTCAGATCTGGTCTTTCACTGGGCTGCAAACTCGAGTTGTAAAAGTTGAATTCTGCCTTCCCATTGATTGGGCTTATACGAGCTGTTGAGAGCAGGCCTCCCTGTAACCATGCCGGAAACTGAACTGGTGTCCTAGACTGCATTTGGATATCAATTCTGAACTCGCATGTTATTGCGAATACAACGCAGACGTTGACATTCCCCTACTTTGTATGTTTGCGTGGAAGCCATGTTGGGCTATATGTTGAAATAGCGATTCTTCTTAGTTTGCTTTCTCTTCAATCATACAGAGAGTAATGAAAATGCATGCATTTCCAGATTCTCCTTTCCAAGCAGAACATGAATCATCACTGTCTTTCAGATATGGTCTTTCACTGGGCTGCAAACTAGAGTTGTAAAAGTTGAATTCTGCCTCCCCATTGATAGGTCTTATACGAGTTGTTGAGAGCAGGCCTCCCTCTAACCATGCCGGAAACTGAACTGGTGTCCTAGACTGCATTTGGATATCAATTCTGAACTCGCATGTTATTGCGAATACAACGCAGACGTTGACATTCCCCTACTTTGTATGTTTGCGTGGAAGCCATGTTGGGCTATATGTTGAAATAGCGATTCTTCTTAGTTTGCTTTCTCTTCAATCATACAGAGAGTAATGAAAATGCATGCATTTCCAGATTCTCCTTTCCAAGCAGAACATGAATCATCACTGTCTTTCAGATCTGGTCTTTCACTGGGCTGCAAACTCGAGTTGTAAAAGTTCAATTCTGCCTTCCCATTGATTGGGCTTATACGAGCTGTTGAGAGCAGGCCTCCCTGTAACCATGCCGGAAACTGAACTGGTGTCCTAGACTGCATTTGGATATCAATTCTGAACTCGCATGTTATTGCGAATACAACGCAGACGTTGACATTCCCCTACTTTGTATGTTTGCCTGGAGGCCATGTTGGGCTATGTGTTGAAATAGTGATTCTTCTTAGTTTCCTTTCTCTTCAATCATACAGAGAGTAATGAAAATGCATGCATTTCCAGATTCTCCTTTCCAAGCAGAACATGAATCATCACTATCTTTCAGATCTGGTCTTTCACTGGGCTGCAAACTCAAGTTGTAAAAGTTTAATTCTGCCTTCCCATTGATTGGGCTTATACGAGCTGTTGAGAGCAGGCCTCCCTGTAACCATGCCGGAAACTGAACTGGTGTCCTAGACTGCATTTGGATATCAATTCTGAACTCGCATGTTATTGCGAATACAACGCAGACGTTGACATTCCCCTACTTTGTATGTTTGCGTGGAAGCCATTTTGGGCTATATGTTGAAATAGCGATTCTTCTTAGTTTGCTTTCTCTTCAATCATACAGAGAGTAATGAAAATGCATGCATTTCCAGATTCTCCTTTCCAAGCAGAACATGAATCATCACTGTCTTTCAGATATGGTCTTTCACTGGGCTGCAAACTCGAGTTGTAAAAGTTGAATTCTGCCTTCCCATTGATAGGGCTTATACGAGTTGTTGAGAGCAGGCCTCCCTGTAACCATGCCGGAAACTGAACTGGTGTCCTAGACTGCATTTGGATATCAATTCTGAACTCGCATGTTATTGCGAATACAACGCAGACGTTGACATTCCCCTACTTTGTATGTTTGCCTGGAGGCCATGTTGGGCTATGTCTTGAAATAGCGATTCTTCTTAGTTTCCTTTCTCTTCAATCATACAGAGAGTAATGAAAATGCATGCATTTCCAGATTCTCCTTTCCAAGCAGAACATGAATCATCACTATCTTTCAGATCTGGTCTTTCACTGGGCTGCAAACTCGAGTTGTAAAAGTTGAATTCTGCCTTCCCATTGATAGGGCTTATACGAGTTGTTGAGAGCAGGCCTCCCTGTAACCATGCCGGAAACTGAACTGGTGTCCTAGACTGCATTTGGATATCAATTCTGAACTCGCATGTTATTGCGAATACAACGCAGACGTTGACATTCCCCTACTTTGTATGTTTGCCTGGAGGCCATGTTGGGCTATGTGTTGAAATAGTGATTCTTCTTAGTTTGCTTTCTCTTCAATCATACAGAGAGTAATGAAAATGCATGCATTTCCAGATTCTCCTTTCCAAGCAGAACATGAATCATCACTGTCTTTCAGATCTGGTCTTTCACTGGGCTGCAAACTCGAGTTGTAAAAGTTCAATTCTGCCTTCCCATTGATTGGGCTTATACGAGTTGTTGAGAGCAGGCCTCCCTGTAACCATGCCGGAAACTGAACTGGTGTCCTAGACTGCATTTGGATATCAATTCTGAACTCGCATGTTATTGCGAATACAACGCAGACGTTGACATTCCCCTACTTTGTATGTTTGCCTGGAGGCCATGTTGGGCTATGTGTTGAAATAGCGATTCTTCTTAGTTTGCTTTCTCTTCAATCATACAGAGAGTAATGAAAATGCATGCATTTCCAGATTCTCCTTTCCAAGCAGAACATGAATCATCACTATCTTTCAGATCTGGTCTTTCACTGAGCTGCAAACTAGAGTTGTAAAAGTTGAATTCTGCCTCCCCATTGATATGGCTTACACGAGTTGTTGAGAGCAGGCCTCCCTGTAACCATGCCGGAAACTGAACTGGTGTCCGAGACTGCATTTGGATATCAATTCTGAACTCGCATGTTATTGCGAATACAACGCAGACGTTGACATTCCCCTACTTTGTAAGTTTGCGTGGAGGCCATGTTGGGCTATGTGTTGAAATAGCGATTCTTCTTAGTTTCCTTTCTCTTCAATCATACAGAGAGTAATGAAAATGCATGCATTTCCAGATTCTCCTTTCCAAGCAGAACATGAATCATCACTATCTTTCAGATCTGGTCTTTCACTGGGCTGCAAACTCGAGTTGTAAAAGTTGAATTCTGCCTTCCCATTGATTGGGCTTATACGAGCTGTTGAGAGCAGGCCTCCCTGTAACCATGCCGGAAACTGAACTGGTGTCCTAGACTGCATTTGGATATCAATTCTGAACTCGCATGTTATTGCGAATACAACGCAGACGTTGACATTCCCCTACTTTGTATGTTTGCGTGGAAGCCATGTTGGGCTATATGTTGAAATAGCGATTCTTCTTAGTTTGCTTTCTCTTCAATCATACAGAGAGTAATGAAAATGCATGCATTTCCAGATTCTCCTTTCCAAGCAGAACATGAATCATCACTGTCTTTCAGATATGGTCTTTCACTGGGCTGCAAACTAGAGTTGTAAAAGTTGAATTCTGCCTCCCCATTGATAGGTCTTATACGAGTTGTTGAGAGCAGGCCTCCCTCTAACCATGCCGGAAACTGAACTGGTGTCCTAGACTGCATTTGGATATCAATTCTGAACTCGCATGTTATTGCGAATACAACGCAGACGTTGACATTCCCCTACTTTGTATGTTTGCGTGGAAGCCATGTTGGGCTATATGTTGAAATAGCGATTCTTCTTAGTTTGCTTTCTCTTCAATCATACAGAGAGTAATGAAAATGCATGCATTTCCAGATTCTCCTTTCCAAGCAGAACATGAATCATCACTGTCTTTCAGATCTGGTCTTTCACTGGGCTGCAAACTCGAGTTGTAAAAGTTCAATTCTGCCTTCCCATTGATTGGGCTTATACGAGTTGTTGAGAGCAGGCCTCCCTGTAACCATGCCGGAAACTGAACTGGTGTCCTAGACTGCATTTGGATATCAATTCTGAACTCGCATGTTATTGCGAATACAACGCAGACGTTGACATTCCCCTACTTTGTATGTTTGCCTGGAGGCCATGTTGGGCTATGTGTTGAAATAGTGATTCTTCTTAGTTTCCTTTCTCTTCAATCATACAGAGAGTAATGAAAATGCATGCATTTCCAGATTCTCCTTTCCAAGCAGAACATGAATCATCACTATCTTTCAGATCTGGTCTTTCACTGGGCTGCAAACTCAAGTTGTAAAAGTTTAATTCTGCGAATACAACGCAGACGTTGACATTCCCCTACTTTGTATGTTTGCGTGGAAGCCATGTTGGGCTATATGTTGAAATAGCGATTCTTCTTAGTTTCCTTTCTCTTCAATCATACAGAGAGTAATGAAAATGCATGCATTTCCAGATTCTCCTTTCCAAGCAGAACATGAATCATCACTGTCTTTCAGATCTGGTCTTTCACTGGGCTGCAAACTCGAGTTGTAAAAGTTGAATTCTGCCTTCCCATTGATAGGGCTTATACGAGTTGTTGAGGGCAGGCCTCCCTGTAACCATGCCGGAAACTGAACTGGTGTCCTAGACTGCATTTGGATATCAATTCTGAACTCGCATGTTATTGCGAATACAACGCAGACGTTGACATTCCCCTACTTTGTATGTTTGCCTGGAGGCCATGTTGGGCTATGTGTTGAAATAGTGATTCTTCTTAGTTTGCTTTCTCTTCAATCATACAGAGAGTAATGAAAATGCATGCATTTCCAGATTCTCCTTTCCAAGCAGAACATGAATCATCACTATCTTTCAGATCTGGTCTTTCACTGAGCTGCAAACTAGAGTTGTAAAAGTTGAATTCTGCCTCCCCATTGATAGGTCTTATACGAGTTGTTGAGAGCAGGCCTCCCTGTAACCATGCCGGAAACTGAACTGGTGTCCTAGACTGCATTTGGATATCAATTCTGAACTCGTATGTTATTGCGAATACAACGCAGACGTTGACATTCCCCTACTTTGTATGTTTGCGTGGAAGCCATGTTGGGCTATATGTTGAAATAGCGATTCTTCTTAGTTTGCTTTCTCTTCAATCATACAGAGAGTAATGAAAATGCATGCATTTCCAGATTCTCCTTTCCAAGCAGAACATGAATCATCACTGTCTTTCAGATCTGGTCTTTCACTGGGCTGCAAACTCAAGTTGTAAAAGTTGAATTCTGCCTTCCCATTGATTGGGCTTATACGAGCTGTTGAGAGCAGGCCTCCCTGTAACCATGCCGGAAACTGAACTGGTGTCCTAGACTGCATTTGGATATCAATTCTGAACTCGCATGTTATTGCGAATACAACGCAGACGTTGACATTCCCCTACTTTGTATGTTTGCGTGGAAGCCATGTTGGGCTATATGTTGAAATAGCGATTCTTCTTAGTTTGCTTTCTCTTCAATCATACAGAGAGTAATGAAAATGCATGCATTTCCAGATTCTCCTTTCCAAGCAGAACATGAATCTTCACTGTCTTTCAGATATGGTCTTTCACTGGGCTGCAAACTCGAGTTGTAAAAGTTGAATTCTGCCTTCCCATTGATAGGGCTTATACGAGTTGTTGAGAGCAGGCCTCCCTGTAACCATGCCGGAAACTGAACTGGTGTCCTAGACTGCATTTGGATATCAATTCTGAACTCGCATGTTATTGCGAATACAACGCAGACGTTGACATTCCCCTACTTTGTATGTTTGCCTGGAGGCCATGTTGGGCTATGTGTTGAAATAGCGATTCTTCTTAGTTTCCTTTCTCTTCAATCATACAGAGAGTAATGAAAATGCATGCATTTCCAGATTCTCCTTTCCAAGCAGAACATGAATCATCACTATCTTTCAGATCTGGTCTTTCACTGGGCTGCAAACTCGAGTTGTAAAAGTTGAATTCTGCCTTCCCATTGATAGGTCTTATACGAGTTGTTGAGAGCAGGCCTCCCTGTAACCATGCCGGAAACTGAACTGGTGTCCTAGACTGCATTTGGATATCAATTCTGAACTCGCATGTTATTGCGAATACAACGCAGACGTTGACATTCCCCTACTTTGTAAGTTTGCGTGGAGGCCATGTTGGGCTATGTGTTGAAATAGCGATTCTTCTTAGTTTCCTTTCTCTTCAATCATACAGAGAGTAATGAAAATGCATGCATTTCCAGATTCTCCTTTCCAAGCAGAACATGAATCATCACTATCTTTCAGATCTGGTCTTTCACTGGGCTGCAAACTCGAGTTGTAAAAGTTGAATTCTGCCTTCCCATTGATTGGGCTTATACGAGCTGTTGAGAGCAGGCCTCCCTGTAACCATGCCGGAAACTGAACTGGTGTCCTAGACTGCATTTGGATATCAATTCTGAACTCGCATGTTATTGCGAATACAACGCAGACGTTGACATTCCCCTACTTTGTATGTTTGCGTGGAAGCCATGTTGGGCTATATGTTGAAATAGCGATTCTTCTTAGTTTGCTTTCTCTTCAATCATACAGAGAGTAATGAAAATGCATGCATTTCCAGATTCTCCTTTCCAAGCAGAACATGAATCATCACTGTCTTTCAGATCTGGTCTTTCACTGGGCTGCAAACTCGAGTTGTAAAAGTTGAATTCTGCCTTCCCATTGATAGGGCTTATACGAGTTGTTGAGGGCAGGCCTCCCTGTAACCATGCCGGAAACTGAACTGGTGTCCTAGACTGCATTTGGATATCAATTCTGAACTCGCATGTTATTGCGAATACAACGCAGACGTTGACATTCCCCTACTTTGTATGTTTGCCTGGAGGCCATGTTGGGCTATGTGTTGAAATAGTGATTCTTCTTAGTTTGCTTTCTCTTCAATCATACAGAGAGTAATGAAAATGCATGCATTTCCAGATTCTCCTTTCCAAGCAGAACATGAATCATCACTATCTTTCAGATCTGGTCTTTCACTGAGCTGCAAACTAGAGTTGTAAAAGTTGAATTCTGCCTCCCCATTGATAGGTCTTATACGAGTTGTTGAGAGCAGGCCTCCCTGTAACCATGCCGGAAACTGAACTGGTGTCCTAGACTGCATTTGGATATCAATTCTGAACTCGTATGTTATTGCGAATACAACGCAGACGTTGACATTCCCCTACTTTGTATGTTTGCCTGGAGGCCATGTTGGGCTATGTGTTGAAATAGCGATTCTTCTTAGTTTGCTTTCTCTTCAATCATACAGAGAGTAATGAAAATGCATGCATTTCCAGATTCTCCTTTCCAAGCAGAACATGAATCATCACTATCTTTCAGATCTGGTCTTTCACTGGGCTGCAAACTCGAGTTGTAAAAGTTGAATTCTGCCTTCCCATTGATTGGGCTTATACGAGCTGCTGAGAGCAGGCCTCCCTCTAACCATGCCGGAAACTCAACTGGTGTCCTAGACTGCATTTGGATATCAATTCTGAACTCGCATGTTATTGCGAATAGAACGCAGACGTTGACATTACCCTACTTTGTATGTTTGCGTGGAAGCCATGTTGGGCTATATGTTGAAATAGCGATTCTTCTTAGTTTGCTTTCTCTTCAATCATACAGAGAGTAATGAAAATGCATGCATTTCCAGATTCTCCTTTCCAAGCAGAACATGAATCATCACTGTCTTTCAGATCTGGTCTTTCACTGGGCTGCAAACTCCAGTTGTAAAAGTTCAATTCTGCCTTCCCATTGATTGGGCTTATACGAGTTGTTGAGAGCAGGCCTCCCTGTAACCATGCCGGAAACTGAACTGGTGTCCTAGACTGCATTTGGATATCAATTCTGAACTCGCATGTTATTGCGAATACAACGCAGACCTTGACATTCCCCTACTTTGTATGTTTGCCTGGAGGCCATGTTGGGCTATGTGTTGAAATAGCGATTCTTCTTAGTTTCCTTTCTCTTCAATCATACAGGGAGTAATGAAAATGCATGCATTTCCAGATTCTCCTTTCCAAGCAGAACATGAATCATCACTATCTTTCAGATCTGGTCTTTCACTGGGCTGCAAACTCGAGTTGGAAAAGTTGAATTCTGCCTTCCCATTGATTGGGCTTATACGAGCTGTTGAGAGCAGGCCTCCCTGTAACCATGCCGGAAACTGAACTGGTGTCCTAGACTGCATTTGGATATCAATTCTGAACTCGCATGTTATTGCGAATACAACGCAGACGTTGACATTACCCTACTTTGTATGTTTGCGTGGAAGCCATGTTGGGCTATATGTTGAAATAGCGATTCTTCTTAGTTTGCTTTCTCTTCAATCATACAGAGAGTAATGAAAATGCATGCATTTCCAGATTCTCCTTTCCAAGAAGAACATGAATCATCACTATCTTTCAGATCTGGTCTTTCACTGGGCTGCAAACTCGAGTTGTAAAAGTTGAATTCTGCCTTCCCATTGATTGGGCTTATACGAGCTGTTGAGAGCAGGCCTCCCTGTAACCATGCCAGAAACTGAACTGGTGTCCTAGACTGCATTTGGATATCAATTCTGAACTCGCATGTTATTGCGAATACAACGCAGACGTTGACATTCCCCTACTTTGTATGTTTGCGTGGAAGCCATGTTGGGCTATATGTTGAAATAGCGATTTTCTTAGTTTGCTTTCTCTTCAATCATACAGAGAGTAATGAAAATGCATGCATTTCCAGATTCTCCTTTCCAAGCAGAACATGAATCATCACTGTCTTTCAGATATGGTCTTTCACTGGGCTGCAAACCCGAGTTGTAAAAGTTGAATTCTGCCTTCCCATTGATAGGGCTTATACGAGTTGTTGAGAGCAGGCCTCCCTGTAACCATGCCGGAAACTGAACTGGTGTCCTAGACTGCATTTGGATATCAATTCTGAACTCGCATGTTATTGCGAATACAACGCAGACGTTGACATTCCCCTACTTTGTATGTTTGCCTGGAGGCCATGTTGGGCTATGTGTTGAAATAGTGATTCTTCTTAGTTTCCTTTCTCTTCAATCATACAGAGAGTAATGAAAATGCATGCATTTCCAGATTCTCCTTTCCAAGCAGAACATGAATCATCACTATCTTTCAGATCTGGTCTTTCACTGAGCTGCAAACTAGAGTTGTAAAAGTTGAATTCTGCCTCCCCATTGATAGGTCTTATACGAGTTGTTGAGAGCAGGCCTCCCTCTAACCATGCCGGAAACTGAACTGGTGTCCTAGACTGCATTTGGATATCAATTCTGAACTCGCATGTTATTGCGAATACAACGCAGACGTTGACATTCCCCTACTTTGTATGTTTGCGTGGAAGCCATGTTGGGCTATATGTTGAAATAGCGATTCTTCTTAGTTTGCTTTCTCTTCAATCATACAGAGAGTAATGAAAATGCATGCATTTCCAGATTCTCCTTTCCAAGCAGAACATGAATCATCACTGTCTTTCAGATATGGTCTTTCACTGGGCTGCAAACTCGAGTTGTAAAAGTTGAATTCTGCCTTCCCATTGATAGGGCTTATACGAGTTGTTGAGAGCAGGCCTCCCTCTAACCATGCCGGAAACTGAACTGGTGTCCTAGACTGCATTTGGATATCAATTCTGAACTCGCATGTTATTGCGAATACAACGCAGACGTTGACATTACCCTACTTTGTATGTTTGCGTGGAAGCCATGTTGGGCTATATGTTGAAATAGCGATTCTTCTTAGTTTGCTTTCTCTTCAATCATACAGAGAGTAATGAAAATGCATGCATTTCCAGATTCTCCTTTCCAAGCAGAACATGAATCATCACTATCTTTCAGATCTGGTCTTTCACTGGGCTGCAAACCCGAGTTGTAAAAGTTGAATTCTGCCTCCCCATTGATAGGTCTTATACGAGTTGTTGAGAGCAGGCCTCCCTCTAACCATGCCGGAAACTGAACTGGTGTCCTAGACTGCATTTGGATATCAATTCTGAACTCGCATGTTATTGCGAATACAACGCAGACGTTGACATTCCCCTACTTTGTATGTTTGCGTGGAAGCCATGTTGGGCTATATGTTGAAATAGCGATTCTTCTTAGTTTGCTTTCTCTTCAATCATACAGAGAGTAATGAAAATGCATGCATTTCCAGATTCTCCTTTCCAAGCAGAACATGAATCATCACTGTCTTTCAGATCTGGTCTTTCACTGGGCTGCAAACTAGAGTTGTAAAAGTTGAATTCTGCCTCCCCATTGATAGGTCTTATACGAGTTGTTGAGAGCAGGCCTCCCTGTAACCATGCCGGAAACTGAACTGGTGTCCTAGACTGCATTTGGATATCAATTCTGAACTCGCATGTTATTGCGAATACAACGCAGACGTTGACATTCCCCTACTTTGTATGTTTGCGTGGAAGCCATGTTGGGCTATATGTTGAAATAGCGATTTTCTTAGTTTGCTTTCTCTTCAATCATACAGAGAGTAATGAAAATGCATGCATTTCCAGATTCTCCTTTCCAAGCAGAACATGAATCATCACTGTCTTTCAGATATGGTCTTTCACTGGGCTGCAAACCCGAGTTGTAAAAGTTGAATTCTGCCTTCCCATTGATAGGGCTTATACGAGTTGTTGAGAGCAGGCCTCCCTGTAACCATGCCGGAAACTGAACTGGTGTCCTAGACTGCATTTGGATATCAATTCTGAACTCGCATGTTATTGCGAATACAACGCAGACGTTGACATTCCCCTACTTTGTATGTTTGCCTGGAGGCCATGTTGGGCTATGTGTTGAAATAGTGATTCTTCTTAGTTTCCTTTCTCTTCAATCATACAGAGAGTAATGAAAATGCATGCATTTCCAGATTCTCCTTTCCAAGCAGAACATGAATCATCACTATCTTTCAGATCTGGTCTTTCACTGAGCTGCAAACTAGAGTTGTAAAAGTTGAATTCTGCCTCCCCATTGATAGGTCTTATACGAGTTGTTGAGAGCAGGCCTCCCTCTAACCATGCCGGAAACTGAACTGGTGTCCTAGACTGCATTTGGATATCAATTCTGAACTCGCATGTTATTGCGAATACAACGCAGACGTTGACATTCCCCTACTTTGTATGTTTGCGTGGAAGCCATGTTGGGCTATATGTTGAAATAGCGATTCTTCTTAGTTTGCTTTCTCTTCAATCATACAGAGAGTAATGAAAATGCATGCATTTCCAGATTCTCCTTTCCAAGCAGAACATGAATCATCACTGTCTTTCAGATATGGTCTTTCACTGGGCTGCAAACTCGAGTTGTAAAAGTTGAATTCTGCCTTCCCATTGATAGGGCTTATACGAGTTGTTGAGAGCAGGCCTCCCTCTAACCATGCCGGAAACTGAACTGGTGTCCTAGACTGCATTTGGATATCAATTCTGAACTCGCATGTTATTGCGAATACAACGCAGACGTTGACATTACCCTACTTTGTATGTTTGCGTGGAAGCCATGTTGGGCTATATGTTGAAATAGCGATTCTTCTTAGTTTGCTTTCTCTTCAATCATACAGAGAGTAATGAAAATGCATGCATTTCCAGATTCTCCTTTCCAAGCAGAACATGAATCATCACTGTCTTTCAGATATGGTCTTTCACTGGGCTGCAAACCCGAGTTGTAAAAGTTGAATTCTGCCTCCCCATTGATAGGTCTTATACGAGTTGTTGAGAGCAGGCCTCCCTCTAACCATGCCGGAAACTGAACTGGTGTCCTAGACTGCATTTGGATATCAATTCTGAACTCGCATGTTATTGCGAATACAACGCAGACGTTGACATTCCCCTACTTTGTATGTTTGCGTGGAAGCCATGTTGGGCTATATGTTGAAATAGCGATTTTCTTAGTTTGCTTTCTCTTCAATCATACAGAGAGTAATGAAAATGCATGCATTTCCATATTCTCCTTTCCAAGCAGAACATGAATCATCACTGTCTTTCAGATATGGTCTTTCACTGGGCTGCAAACTAGAGTTGTAAAAGTTGAATTCTGCCTCCCCATTGATAGGTCTTATACGAGTTGTTGAGAGCAGGCCTCCCTCTAACCATGCCGGAAACTGAACTGGTGTCCTAGACTGCATTTGGATATCAATTCTGAACTCGCATGTTATTGCGAATACAACGCAGACGTTGACATTCCCCTACTTTGTATGTTTGCGTGGAAGCCATGTTGGGCTATATGTTGAAATAGCGATTTTCTTAGTTTGCTTTCTCTTCAATCATACAGAGAGTAATGAAAATGCATGCATTTCCAGATTCTCCTTTCCAAGCAGAACATGAATCATCACTGTCTTTCAGATATGGTCTTTCACTGGGCTGCAAACCCGAGTTGTAAAAGTTGAATTCTGCCTTCCCATTGATAGGGCTTATACGAGTTGTTGAGAGCAGGCCTCCCTGTAACCATGCCGGAAACTGAACTGGTGTCCTAGACTGCATTTGGATATCAATTCTGAACTCGCATGTTATTGCGAATACAACGCAGACGTTGACATTCCCCTACTTTGTATGTTTGCCTGGAGGCCATGTTGGGCTATGTGTTGAAATAGTGATTCTTCTTAGTTTCCTTTCTCTTCAATCATACAGAGAGTAATGAAAATGCATGCATTTCCAGATTCTCCTTTCCAAGCAGAACATGAATCATCACTATCTTTCAGATCTGGTCTTTCACTGAGCTGCAAACTAGAGTTGTAAAAGTTGAAATCTGCCTCCCCATTGATAGGTCTTATACGAGTTGTTGAGAGCAGGCCTCCCTCTAACCATGCCGGAAACTGAACTGGTGTCCTAGACTGCATTTGGATATCAATTCTGAACTCGCATGTTATTGCGAATACAACGCAGACGTTGACATTCCATACTTTGTATGTTTGCGTGGAAGCCATGTTGGGCTATATGTTGAAATAGCGATTCTTCTTAGTTTGCTTTCTCTTCAATCATACAGAGAGTAATGAAAATGCATGCATTTCCAGATTCTCCTTTCCAAGCAGAACATGAATCATCACTGTCTTTCAGATATGGTCTTTCACTGGGCTGCAAACTCGAGTTGTAAAAGTTGAATTCTGCCTTCCCATTGATAGGGCTTATACGAGTTGTTGAGAGCAGGCCTCCCTCTAACCATGCCGGAAACTGAACTGGTGTCCTAGACTGCATTTGGATATCAATTCTGAACTCGCATGTTATTGCGAATACAACGCAGACGTTGACATTACCCTACTTTGTATGTTTGCGTGGAAGCCATGTTGGGCTATATGTTGAAATAGCGATTCTTCTTAGTTTGCTTTCTCTTCAATCATACAGAGAGAAATGAAAATGCATGCATTTCCAGATTCTCCTTTCCAAGCAGAACATGAATCATCACTATCTTTCAGATCTGGTCTTTCACTGGGCTGCAAACCCGAGTTGTAAAAGTTGAATTCTGCCTCCCCATTGATAGGTCTTATACGAGTTGTTGAGAGCAGGCCTCCCTCTAACCATGCCGGAAACTGAACTGGTGTCCTAGACTGCATTTGGATATCAATTCTGAACTCGCATGTTATTGCGAATACAACGCAGACGTTGACATTCCCCTACTTTGTATGTTTGCGTGGAAGCCATGTTGGGCTATATGTTGAAATAGCGATTTTCTTAGTTTGCTTTCTCTTCAATCATACAGAGAGTAATGAAAATGCATGCATTTCCAGATTCTCCTTTCCAAGCAGAACATGAATCATCACTGTCTTTCAGATATGGTCTTTCACTGGGCTGCAAACTAGAGTTGTAAAAGTTGAATTCTGCCTCCCCATTGATAGGTCTTATACGAGTTGTTGAGAGCAGGCCTCCCTCTAACCATGCCGGAAACTGAACTGGTGTCCTAGACTGCATTTGGATATCAATTCTGAACTCGCATGTTATTGCGAATACAACGCAGACGTTGACATTCCCCTACTTTGTATGTTTGCGTGGAAGCCATGTTGGGCTATATGTTGAAATAGCGATTTTCTTAGTTTGCTTTCTCTTCAATCATACAGAGAGTAATGAAAATGCATGCATTTCCAGATTCTCCTTTCCAAGCAGAACATGAATCATCACTGTCTTTCAGATATGGTCTTTCACTGGGCTGCAAACCCGAGTTGTAAAAGTTGAATTCTGCCTTCCCATTGATAGGGCTTATACGAGTTGTTGAGAGCAGGCCTCCCTGTAACCATGCCGGAAACTGAACTGGTGTCCTAGACTGCATTTGGATATCAATTCTGAACTCGCATGTTATTGCGAATACAACGCAGACGTTGACATTCCCCTACTTTGTATGTTTGCCTGGAGGCCATGTTGGGCTATGTGTTGAAATAGTGATTCTTCTTAGTTTCCTTTCTCTTCAATCATACAGAGAGTAATGAAAATGCATGCATTTCCAGATTCTCCTTTCCAAGCAGAACATGAATCATCACTATCTTTCAGATCTGGTCTTTCACTGAGCTGCAAACTAGAGTTGTAAAAGTTGAATTCTGCCTCCCCATTGATAGGTCTTATACGAGTTGTTGAGAGCAGGCCTCCCTCTAACCATGCCGGAAACTGAACTGGTGTCCTAGACTGCATTTGGATATCAATTCTGAACTCGCATGTTATTGCGAATACAACGCAGACGTTGACATTCCCCTACTTTGTATGTTTGCGTGGAAGCCATGTTGGGCTATATGTTGAAATAGCGATTCTTCTTAGTTTGCTTTCTCTTCAATCATACAGAGAGTAATGAAAATGCATGCATTTCCAGATTCTCCTTTCCAAGCAGAACATGAATCATCACTGTCTTTCAGATATGGTCTTTCACTGGGCTGCAAACTCGAGTTGTAAAAGTTGAATTCTGCCTTCCCATTGATAGGGCTTATACGAGTTGTTGAGAGCAGGCCTCCCTGTAACCATGCCGGAAACTGAACTGGTGTCCTAGACTGCATTTGGATATCAATTCTGAACTCGCATGTTATTGCGAATACAACGCAGACGTTGACATTACCCTACTTTGTATGTTTGCGTGGAAGCCATGTTGGGCTATATGTTGAAATAGCGATTCTTCTTAGTTTGCTTTCTCTTCAATCATACAGAGAGTAATGAAAATGCATGCATTTCCAGATTCTCCTTTCCAAGCAGAACATGAATCATCACTGTCTTTCAGATATGGTCTTTCACTGGGCTGCAAACTCGAGTTGTAAAAGTTGAATTCTGCCTTCCCATTGATAGGGCTTATACGAGTTGTTGAGAGCAGGCCTCCCTGTAACCATGCCGGAAACTGAACTGGTGTCCTAGACTGCATTTGGATATCAATTCTGAACTCGCATGTTATTGCGAATACAACGCAGACGTTGACATTCCCCTACTTTGTATGTTTGCCTGGAGGCCATGTTGGGCTATGTGTTGAAATAGTGATTCTTCTTAGTTTGCTTTCTCTTCAATCATACAGAGAGTAATGAAAATGCATGCATTTCCAGATTCTCCTTTCCAAGCAGAACATGAATCATCACTATCTTTCACATCTGGTCTTTCACTGAGCTGCAAACTAGAGTTGTAAAAGTTGAATTCTGCCTTCCCATTGATTGGGCTTATACGAGCTGTTGAGAGCAGGCCTCCCTGTAACCATGCCGGAAACTGAACTGGTGTCCTAGACTGCATTTGGATATCAATTCTGAACTCGCATGTTATTGCGAATACAACGCAGACGTTGACATTCCCCTACTTTGTATGTTTGCGTGGAAGCCATGTTGGGCTATATGTTGAAATAGCGATTCTTCTTAGTTTGCTTTCTCTTCAATCATACAGAGAGTAATGAAAATGCATGCATTTCCAGATTCTCCTTTCCAAGCAGAACATGAATCATCACTGTCTTTCAGATATGGTCTTTCACTGGGCTGCAAACTAGAGTTGTAAAAGTTGAATTCTGCCTCCCCATTGATAGGTCTTATACGAGTTGTTGAGAGCAGGCCTCCCTCTAACCATGCCGGAAACTGAACTGGTGTCCTAGACTGCATTTGGATATCAATTCTGAACTCGCATGTTATTGCGAATACAACGCAGACATTGACATTCCCCTACTTTGTATGTTTGCCTGGAGGCCATGTTGGGCTATGTGTTGAAATAGTGATTCTTCTTAGTTTCCTTTCTCTTCAATCATACAGAGAGTAATGAAAATGCATGCATTTCCAGATTCTCCTTTCCAAGCAGAACATGAATCATCACTATCTTTCAGATCTGGTCTTTCACTGAGCTGCAAACTAGAGTTGTAAAAGTTGAATTCTGCCTCCCCATTGATAGGTCTTATACGAGTTGTTGAGAGCAGGCCTCCCTCTAACCATGCCGGAAACTGAACTGGTGTCCTAGACTGCATTTGGATATCAATTCTGAACTCGCATGTTATTGCGAATACAACGCAGACGTTGACATTCCCCTACTTTGTATGTTTGCGTGGAAGCCATGTTGGGCTATATGTTGAAATAGCGATTCTTCTTAGTTTGCTTTCTCTTCAATCATACAGAGAGTAATGAAAATGCATGCATTTCCAGATTCTCCTTTCCAAGCAGAACATGAATCATCACTGTCTTTCAGATATGGTCTTTCACTGGGCTGCAAACTCGAGTTGTAAAAGTTGAATTCTGCCTTCCCATTGATAGGGCTTATACGAGTTGTTGAGAGCAGGCCTCCCTCTAACCATGCCGGAAACTGAACTGGTGTCCTAGACTGCATTTGGATATCAATTCTGAACTCGCATGTTATTGCGAATACAACGCAGACGTTGACATTCCCCTACTTTGTATGTTTGCGTGGAAGCCATGTTGGGCTATATGTTGAAATAGCGATTCTTCTTAGTTTGCTTTCTCTTCAATCATACAGAGAGTAATGAAAATGCATGCATTTCCAGATTCTCCTTTCCAAGCAGAACATGAATCATCACTGTCTTTCAGATATGGTCTTTCACTGGGCTGCAAACTAGAGTTGTAAAAGTTGAATTCTGCCTCCCCATTGATAGGTCTTATACGAGTTGTTGAGAGCAGGCCTCCCTCTAACCATGCCGGAAACTGAACTGGTGTCCTAGACTGCATTTGGATATCAATTCTGAACTCGCATGTTATTGCGAATACAACGCAGACATTGACATTCCCCTACTTTGTATGTTTGCCTGGAGGCCATGTTGGGCTATGTGTTGAAATAGTGATTCTTCTTAGTTTCCTTTCTCTTCAATCATACAGAGACTAATGAAAATGCATGCATTTCCAGATTCTCCTTTCCAAGCAGAACATGAATCATCACTATCTTTCAGATCTGGTCTTTCACTGAGCTGCAAACTAGAGTTGTAAAAGTTGAATTCTGCCTCCCCATTGATAGGTCTTATACGAGTTGTTGAGAGCAGGCCTCCCTCTAACCATGCCGGAAACTGAACTGGTGTCCTAGACTGCATTTGGATATCAATTCTGAACTCGCATGTTATTGCGAATACAACGCAGACGTTGACATTCCCCTACTTTGTATGTTTGCGTGGAAGCCATGTTGGGCTATATGTTGAAATAGCGATTCTTCTTAGTTTGCTTTCTCTTCAATCATACAGAGAGTAATGAAAATGCATGCATTTCCAGATTCTCCTTTCCAAGCAGAACATGAATCATCACTGTCTTTCAGATATGGTCTTTCACTGGGCTGCAAACTCGAGTTGTAAAAGTTGAATTCTGCCTTCCCATTGATAGGGCTTATACGAGTTGTTGAGAGCAGGCCTCCCTCTAACCATGCCGGAAACTGAACTGGTGTCCTAGACTGCATTTGGATATCAATTCTGAACTCGCATGTTATTGCGAATACAACGCAGACGTTGACATTACCCTACTTTGTATGTTTGCGTGGAAGCCATGTTGGGCTATATGTTGAAATAGCGATTCTTCTTAGTTTGCTTTCTCTTCAATCATACAGAGAGTAATGAAAATGCATGCATTTCCAGATTCTCCTTTCCAAGCAGAACATGAATCATCACTGTCTTTCAGATATGGTCTTTCACTGGGCTGCAAACTAGAGTTGTAAAAGTTGAATTCTGCCTTCCCATTGATAGGGCTTATACGAGTTGTTGAGAGCAGGCCTCCCTCTAACCATGCCGGAAACTGAACTGGTGTCCTAGACTGCATTTGGATATCAATTCTGAACTCGCATGTTATTGCGAATACAACGCAGACGTTGACATTACCCTACTTTGTATGTTTGCGTGGAAGCCATGTTGGGCTATATGTTGAAATAGCGATTCTTCTTAGTTTGCTTTCTCTTCAATCATACAGAGAGTAATGAAAATGCATGCATTTCCAGATTCTCCTTTCCAAGCAGAACATGAATCATCACTATCTTTCAGATCTGGTCTTTCACTGGGCTGCAAACCCGAGTTGTAAAAGTTGAATTCTGCCTCCCCATTGATAGGTCTTATACGAGTTGTTGAGAGCAGGCCTCCCTCTAACCATGCCGGAAACTGAACTGGTGTCCTAGACTGCATTTGGATATCAATTCTGAACTCGCATGTTATTGCGAATACAACGCAGACGTTGACATTCCCCTACTTTGTATGTTTGCGTGGAAGCCATGTTGGGCTATATGTTGAAATAGCGATTTTCTTAGTTTGCTTTCTCTTCAATCATACAGAGAGTAATGAAAATGCATGCATTTCCAGATTCTCCTTTCCAAGCAGAACATGAATCATCACTGTCTTTCAGATATGGTCTTTCACTGGGCTGCAAACCCGAGTTGTAAAAGTTGAATTCTGCCTTCCCATTCATAGGGCTTATACGAGTTGTTGAGAGCAGGCCTCCCTGTAACCATGCCGGAAACTGAACTGGTGTCCTAGACTGCATTTGGATATCAATTCTGAACTCGCATGTTATTGCGAATACAACGCAGACATTGACATTCCCCTACTTTGTATGTTTGCCTGGAGGCCATGTTGGGCTATGTGTTGAAATAGTGATTCTTCTTAGTTTCCTTTCTCTTCAATCATACAGAGAGTAATGAAAATGCATGCATTTCCAGATTCTCCTTTCCAAGCAGAACATGAATCATCACTATCTTTCAGATCTGGTCTTTCACTGAGCTGCAAACTAGAGTTGTAAAAGTTGAATTCTGCCTCCCCATTGATAGGTCTTATACGAGTTGTTGAGAGCAGGCCTCCCTGTAACCATGCCGGAAACTGAACTGGTGTCCTAGACTGCATTTGGATATCAATTCTGAACTCGCATGTTATTGCGAATACAACGCAGACGTTGACATTCCCCTACTTTGTATGTTTGCGTGGAAGCCATGTTGGGCTATATGTTGAAATAGCGATTCTTCTTAGTTTGCTTTCTCTTCAATCATACAGAGAGTAATGAAAATGCATGCATTTCCAGATTCTCCTTTCCAAGCAGAACATGAATCATCACTATCTTTCAGATCTGGTCTTTCACTGGGCTGCAAACCCGAGTTGTAAAAGTTGAATTCTGCCTCCCCATTGATAGGTCTTATACGAGTTGTTGAGAGCAGGCCTCCCTCTAACCATGCCGGAAACTGAACTGGTGTCCTAGACTGCATTTGGATATCAATTCTGAACTCGCATGTTATTGCGAATACAACGCAGACGTTGACATTCCCCTACTTTGTATGTTTGCGTGGAAGCCATGTTGGGCTATATGTTGAAATAGCGATTTTCTTAGTTTGCTTTCTCTTCAATCATACAGAGAGTAATGAAAATGCATGCATTTCCAGATTCTCCTTTCCAAGCAGAACATGAATCATCACTGTCTTTCAGATATGGTCTTTCACTGGGCTGCAAACCCGAGTTGTAAAAGTTGAATTCTGCCTTCCCATTGATAGGGCTTATACGAGTTGTTGAGAGCAGGCCTCCCTGTAACCATGCCGGAAACTGAACTGGTGTCCTAGACTGCATTTGGATATCAATTCTGAACTCGCATGTTATTGCGAATACAACGCAGACATTGACATTCCCCTACTTTGTATGTTTGCCTGGAGGCCATGTTGGGCTATGTGTTGAAATAGTGATTCTTCTTAGTTTCCTTTCTCTTCAATCATACAGAGAGTAATGAAAATGCATGCATTTCCAGATTCTCCTTTCCAAGCAGAACATGAATCATCACTATCTTTCAGATCTGGTCTTTCACTGAGCTGCAAACTAGAGTTGTAAAAGTTGAATTCTGCCTCCCCATTGATAGGTCTTATACGAGTTGTTGAGAGCAGGCCTCCCTGTAACCATGCCGGAAACTGAACTGGTGTCCTAGACTGCATTTGGATATCAATTCTGAACTCGCATGTTATTGCGAATACAACGCAGACGTTGACATTCCCCTACTTTGTATGTTTGCGTGGAGGCCATGTTGGGCTATGTGTTGAAATAGCGATTCTTCTTAGTTTCCTTTCTCTTCAATCATACAGAGAGTAATGAAAATGCATGCATTTCCAGATTCTCCTTTCCAAGCAGAACATGAATCATCACTGTCTTTCAGATATGGTCTTTCACTGGGCTGCAAACCCGAGTTGTAAAAGTTGAATTCTGCCTTCCCATTGATAGGGCTTATACGAGTT
The DNA here is from genome assembly GCF_035149785.1 of Candoia aspera. Lineage (NCBI taxonomy): Eukaryota > Metazoa > Chordata > Lepidosauria > Squamata > Candoiidae > Candoia > Candoia aspera. Next base: position 24,764,445 of record NC_086164.1, read on the forward strand.
GTTGAGAGCAGGCCTCCCTGTAACCATGCCGGAAACTGAACTGGTGTCCTAGACTGCATTTGGATATCAATTCTGAACTCGCATGTTATTGCGAATACAACGCAGACGTTGACATTCCCCTACTTTGTATGTTTGCCTGGAGGCGATGTTGGGCTATGTGTTGAAATAGTGATTCTTCTTAGTTTCCTTTCTCTTCAATCATACAGAGAGTAATGAAAATGCATGCATTTCCAGATTCTCCTTTCCAAGCAGAACATGAATCATCACTATCTTTCAGATCTGGTCTTTCACTGAGCTGCAAACTAGAGTTGTAAAAGTTGAATTCTGCCTCCCCGTTGATAGGTCTTATACGAGTTGTTGAGAGCAGGCCTCCCTCTAACCATGCCGGAAACTGAACTGGTGTCCTAGACTGCATTTGGATATCAATTCTGAACTCGCATGTTATTGCGAATACAACGCAGACGTTGACATTCCCCTACTTTGTATGTTTGCGTGGAAGCCATGTTGGGCTATATGTTGAAATAGCGATTCTTCTTAGTTTGCTTTCTCTTCAATCATACAGAGAGTAATGAAAATGCATGCATTTCCAGATTCTCCTTTCCAAGCAGAACATGAATCATCACTGTCTTTCAGATATGGTCTTTCACTGGGCTGCAAACTCGAGTTGTAAAAGTTGAATTCTGCCTTCCCATTGATAGGGCTTATACGAGTTGTTGAGAGCAGGCCTCCCTGTAACCATGCCGGAAACTGAACTGGTGTCCTAGACTGCATTTGGATATCAATTCTGAACTCGCATGTTATTGCGAATACAACGCAGACGTTGACATTCCCCTACTTTGTATGTTTGCCTGGAGGCCATGTTGGGCTATGTGTTGAAATAGCGATTCTTCTTAGTTTGCTTTCTCTTCAATCATACAGAGAGTAATGAAAATGCATGCATTTCCAGATTCTCCTTTCCAAGCAGAACATGAATCATCACTATCTTTCAGATCTGGTCTTTCACTGAGCTGCAAACTAGAGTTGTAAAAGTTGAATTCTGCCTCCCCATTGATAGGTCTTATACGAGTTGTTGAGAGCAGGCCTCCCTGTAACCATGCCGGAAACTGAACTGGTGTCCTAGACTGCATTTGGATATCAATTCTGAACTCGCATGTTATTGCGAATACAACGCAGACGTTGACATTCCCCTACTTTGTATGTTTGCGTGGAGGCCATGTTGGGCTATGTGTTGAAATAGCGATTCTTCTTAGTTTCCTTTCTCTTCAATCATACAGAGAGTAATGAAAATGCATGCATTTCCAGATTCTCCTTTCCAAGCAGAACATGAATCATCACTGTCTTTCAGATATGGTCTTTCACTGGGCTGCAAACTCGAGTTGTAAAAGTTGAATTCTGCCTTCCCATTGATAGGGCTTATATGAGTTGTTGAGAGCAGGCCTCCCTGTAACCATGCCGGAAACTGAACTGGTGTCCTAGACTGCATTTGGATATGAATTCTGAACTCGCATGTTATTGCGAATACAACGCAGACGTTGACATTCCCCTACTTTGTATGTTTGCGTGGAGGCCATGTTGGGCTATGTGTTGAAATAGCGATTCTTCTTAGTTTCCTTTCTCTTCAATCATACAGAGAGTAATGAAAATGCATGCATTTCCAGATTCTCCTTTCCAAGCAGAACATGAATCATCACTATCTTTCAGATCTGGTCTTTCACTGGGCTGCAAACTCGAGTTGTAAAAGTTGAATTCTGCCTTCCCATTGATTGGGCTTATACGAGCTGTTGAGAGCAGGCCTCCCTGTAACCATGCCGGAAACTGAACTGGTGTCCTAGACTGCATTTGGATATCAATTCTGAACTTGCATGTTATTGCGAATACAACGCAGACGTTGACATTCCCCTACTTTGTATGTTTGCGTGGAAGCCATGTTGGGCTATATGTTGAAATAGCGATTCTTCTTAGTTTGCTTTCTCTTCAATCATACAGAGAGTAATGAAAATGCATGCATTTCCAGATTCTCCTTTCCAAGCAGAACATGAATCATCACTGTCTTTCAGATATGGTCTTTCACTGGGCTGCAAACCCGAGTTGTAAAAGTTGAATTCTGCCTTCCCATTGATAGGGCTTATACGAGTTGTTGAGAGCAGGCCTCCCTGTAACCATGCCGGAAACTGAACTGGTGTCCTAGACTGCATTTGGATATCAATTCTGAACTCGCATGTTATTGCGAATACAACGCAGACGTTGACATTCCCCTACTTTGTATGTTTGCCTGGAGGCCATGTTGGGCTATGTGTTGAAATAGTGATTCTTCTTAGTTTCCTTTCTCTTCAATCATACAGAGAGTAATGAAAATGCATGCATTTCCAGATTCTCCTTTCCAAGCAGAACATGAATCATCACTATCTTTCAGATCTGGTCTTTCACTGAGCTGCAAACTAGAGTTGTAAAAGTTGAATTCTGCCTCCCCATTGATAGGTCTTATACGAGTTGTTGAGAGCAGGCCTCCCTGTAACCATGCCGGAAACTGAACTGGTGTCCTAGACTGCATTTGGATATCAATTCTGAACTCGCATGTTATTGCGAATACAACGCAGACGTTGACATTCCCCTACTTTGTATGTTTGCGTGGAAGCCATGTTGGGCTATATGTTGAAATAGCGATTCTTCTTAGTTTGCTTTCTCTTCAATCATACAGAGAGTAATGAAAATGCATGCATTTCCAGATTCTCCTTTCCAAGCAGAACATGAATCATCACTGTCTTTCAGATATGGTCTTTCACTGGGCTGCAAACTCGAGTTGTAAAAGTTGAATTCTGCCTTCCCATTGATAGGGCTTATACGAGTTGTTGAGAGCAGGCCTCCCTGTAACCATGCCGGAAACTGAACTGGTGTCCTAGACTGCATTTGGATATCAATTCTGAACTCGCATGTTATTGCGAATACAACGCAGACGTTGACATTCCCCTACTTTGTATGTTTGCCTGGAGGCCATGTTGGGCTATGTGTTGAAATAGTGATTCTTCTTAGTTTGCTTTCTCTTCAATCATACAGAGAGTAATGAAAATGCATGCATTTCCAGATTCTCCTTTCCAAGCAGAACATGAATCATCACTATCTTTCACATCTGGTCTTTCACTGAGCTGCAAACTAGAGTTGTAAAAGTTGAATTCTGCCTTCCCATTGATTGGGCTTATACGAGCTGTTGAGAGCAGGCCTCCCTGTAACCATGCCGGAAACTGAACTGGTGTCCTAGACTGCATTTGGATATCAATTCTGAACTCGCATGTTATTGCGAATACAACGCAGACGTTGACATTACCCTACTTTGTATGTTTGCGTGGAAGCCATGTTGGGCTATATGTTGAAATAGCGATTCTTCTTAGTTTGCTTTCTCTTCAATCATACAGAGAGTAATGAAAATGCATGCATTTCCAGATTCTCCTTTCCAAGCAGAACATGAATCATCACTGTCTTTCAGATATGGTCTTTCACTGGGCTGCAAACTAGAGTTGTAAAAGTTGAATTCTGCCTCCCCATTGATAGGTCTTATACGAGTTGTTGAGAGCAGGCCTCCCTGTAACCATGCCGGAAACTGAACTGGTGTCCTAGACTGCATTTGGATATCAATTCTGAACTCGCATGTTATTGCGAATACAACGCAGACGTTGACATTCCCCTACTTTGTATGTTTGCGTGGAAGCCATGTTGGGCTATATGTTGAAATAGCGATTCTTCTTAGTTTGCTTTCTCTTCAATCATACAGAGAGTAATGAAAATGCATGCATTTCCAGATTCTCCTTTCCAAGCAGAACATGAATCATCACTGTCTTTCAGATATGGTCTTTCACTGGGCTGCAAACTCGAGTTGTAAAAGTTGAATTCTGCCTTCCCATTGATAGGGCTTATACGAGTTGTTGAGAGCAGGCCTCCCTGTAACCATGCCGGAAACTGAACTGGTGTCCTAGACTGCATTTGGATATCAATTCTGAACTCGCATGTTATTGCGAATACAACGCAGACGTTGACATTCCCCTACTTTGTATGTTTGCCTGGAGGCCATGTTGGGCTATGTGTTGAAATAGTGATTCTTCTTAGTTTGCTTTCTCTTCAATCATACAGAGAGTAATGAAAATGCATGCATTTCCAGATTCTCCTTTCCAAGCAGAACATGAATCATCACTATCTTTCAGATCTGGTCTTTCACTGGGCTGCAAACTCGAGTTGTAAAAGTTGAATTCTGCCTTCCCATTGATTGGGCTTATACGAGCTGTTGAGAGCAGGCCTCCCTGTAACCATGCCGGAAACTGAACTGGTGTCCTAGACTGCATTTGGATATCAATTCTGAACTTGCATGTTATTGCGAATACAACGCAGACGTTGACATTCCCCTACTTTGTATGTTTGCGTGGAAGCCATGTTGGGCTATATGTTGAAATAGCGATTCTTCTTAGTTTGCTTTCTCTTCAATCATACAGAGAGTAATGAAAATGCATGCATTTCCAGATTCTCCTTTCCAAGCAGAACATGAATCATCACTGTCTTTCAGATATGGTCTTTCACTGGGCTGCAAACCCGAGTTGTAAAAGTTGAATTCTGCCTTCCCATTGATAGGGCTTATACGAGTTGTTGAGAGCAGGCCTCCCTGTAACCATGCCGGAAACTGAACTGGTGTCCTAGACTGCATTTGGATATCAATTCTGAACTCGCATGTTATTGCGAATACAACGCAGACGTTGACATTCCCCTACTTTGTATGTTTGCCTGGAGGCCATGTTGGGCTATGTGTTGAAATAGTGATTCTTCTTAGTTTCCTTTCTCTTCAATCATACAGAGAGTAATGAAAATGCATGCATTTCCAGATTCTCCTTTCCAAGCAGAACATGAATCATCACTATCTTTCAGATCTGGTCTTTCACTGAGCTGCAAACTAGAGTTGTAAAAGTTGAATTCTGCCTCCCCATTGATAGGTCTTATACGAGTTGTTGAGAGCAGGCCTCCCTGTAACCATGCCGGAAACTGAACTGGTGTCCTAGACTGCATTTGGATATCAATTCTGAACTCGCATGTTATTGCGAATACAACGCAGACGTTGACATTCCCCTACTTTGTATGTTTGCGTGGAAGCCATGTTGGGCTATATGTTGAAATAGCGATTCTTCTTAGTTTGCTTTCTCTTCAATCATACAGAGAGTAATGAAAATGCATGCATTTCCAGATTCTCCTTTCCAAGCAGAACATGAATCATCACTGTCTTTCAGATATGGTCTTTCACTGGGCTGCAAACTCGAGTTGTAAAAGTTGAATTCTGCCTTCCCATTGATAGGGCTTATACGAGTTGTTGAGAGCAGGCCTCCCTGTAACCATGCCGGAAACTGAACTGGTGTCCTAGACTGCATTTGGATATCAATTCTGAACTCGCATGTTATTGCGAATACAACGCAGACGTTGACATTCCCCTACTTTGTATGTTTGCCTGGAGGCCATGTTGGGCTATGTGTTGAAATAGTGATTCTTCTTAGTTTGCTTTCTCTTCAATCATACAGAGAGTAATGAAAATGCATGCATTTCCAGATTCTCCTTTCCAAGCAGAACATGAATCATCACTATCTTTCACATCTGGTCTTTCACTGAGCTGCAAACTAGAGTTGTAAAAGTTGAATTCTGCCTTCCCATTGATTGGGCTTATACGAGCTGTTGAGAGCAGGCCTCCCTGTAACCATGCCGGAAACTGAACTGGTGTCCTAGACTGCATTTGGATATCAATTCTGAACTCGCATGTTATTGCGAATACAACGCAGACGTTGACATTACCCTACTTTGTATGTTTGCGTGGAAGCCATGTTGGGCTATATGTTGAAATAGCGATTCTTCTTAGTTTGCTTTCTCTTCAATCATACAGAGAGTAATGAAAATGCATGCATTTCCAGATTCTCCTTTCCAAGCAGAACATGAATCATCACTGTCTTTCAGATATGGTCTTTCACTGGGCTGCAAACTAGAGTTGTAAAAGTTGAATTCTGCCTCCCCATTGATAGGTCTTATACGAGTTGTTGAGAGCAGGCCTCCCTGTAACCATGCCGGAAACTGAACTGGTGTCCTAGACTGCATTTGGATATCAATTCTGAACTCGCATGTTATTGCGAATACAACGCAGACGTTGACATTCCCCTACTTTGTATGTTTGCGTGGAAGCCATGTTGGGCTATATGTTGAAATAGCGATTCTTCTTAGTTTGCTTTCTCTTCAATCATACAGAGAGTAATGAAAATGCATGCATTTCCAGATTCTCCTTTCCAAGCAGAACATGAATCATCACTGTCTTTCAGATATGGTCTTTCACTGGGCTGCAAACTCGAGTTGTAAAAGTTGAATTCTGCCTTCCCATTGATAGGGCTTATACGAGTTGTTGAGAGCAGGCCTCCCTGTAACCATGCCGGAAACTGAACTGGTGTCCTAGACTGCATTTGGATATCAATTCTGAACTCGCATGTTATTGCGAATACAACGCAGACGTTGACATTCCCCTACTTTGTATGTTTGCCTGGAGGCCATGTTGGGCTATGTGTTGAAATAGTGATTCTTCTTAGTTTGCTTTCTCTTCAATCATACAGAGAGTAATGAAAATGCATGCATTTCCAGATTCTCCTTTCCAAGCAGAACATGAATCATCACTATCTTTCACATCTGGTCTTTCACTGAGCTGCAAACTAGAGTTGTAAAAGTTGAATTCTGCCTTCCCATTGATTGGGCTTATACGAGCTGTTGAGAGCAGGCCTCCCTGTAACCATGCCGGAAACTGAACTGGTGTCCTAGACTGCATTTGGATATCAATTCTGAACTCGCATGTTATTGCGAATACAACGCAGACGTTGACATTCCCCTACTTTGTATGTTTGCGTGGAAGCCATGTTGGGCTATATGTTGAAATAGCGATTCTTCTTAGTTTGCTTTCTCTTCAATCATACAGAGAGTAATGAAAATGCATGCATTTCCAGATTCTCCTTTCCAAGCAGAACATGAATCATCACTGTCTTTCAGATATGGTCTTTCACTGGGCTGCAAACTAGAGTTGTAAAAGTTGAATTCTGCCTCCCCATTGATAGGTCTTATACGAGTTGTTGAGAGCAGGCCTCCCTCTAACCATGCCGGAAACTGAACTGGTGTCCTAGACTGCATTTGGATATCAATTCTGAACTCGCATGTTATTGCGAATACAACGCAGACATTGACATTCCCCTACTTTGTATGTTTGCCTGGAGGCCATGTTGGGCTATGTGTTGAAATAGTGATTCTTCTTAGTTTCCTTTCTCTTCAATCATACAGAGAGTAATGAAAATGCATGCATTTCCAGATTCTCCTTTCCAAGCAGAACATGAATCATCACTATCTTTCAGATCTGGTCTTTCACTGAGCTGCAAACTAGAGTTGTAAAAGTTGAATTCTGCCTCCCCATTGATAGGTCTTATACGAGTTGTTGAGAGCAGGCCTCCCTCTAACCATGCCGGAAACTGAACTGGTGTCCTAGACTGCATTTGGATATCAATTCTGAACTCGCATGTTATTGCGAATACAACGCAGACGTTGACATTCCCCTACTTTGTATGTTTGCGTGGAAGCCATGTTGGGCTATATGTTGAAATAGCGATTCTTCTTAGTTTGCTTTCTCTTCAATCATACAGAGAGTAATGAAAATGCATGCATTTCCAGATTCTCCTTTCCAAGCAGAACATGAATCATCACTGTCTTTCAGATATGGTCTTTCACTGGGCTGCAAACTCGAGTTGTAAAAGTTGAATTCTGCCTTCCCATTGATAGGGCTTATACGAGTTGTTGAGAGCAGGCCTCCCTCTAACCATGCCGGAAACTGAACTGGTGTCCTAGACTGCATTTGGATATCAATTCTGAACTCGCATGTTATTGCGAATACAACGCAGACGTTGACATTACCCTACTTTGTATGTTTGCGTGGAAGCCATGTTGGGCTATATGTTGAAATAGCGATTCTTCTTAGTTTGCTTTCTCTTCAATCATACAGAGAGTAATGAAAATGCATGCATTTCCAGATTCTCCTTTCCAAGCAGAACATGAATCATCACTGTCTTTCAGATATGGTCTTTCACTGGGCTGCAAACTAGAGTTGTAAAAGTTGAATTCTGCCTTCCCATTGATAGGGCTTATACGAGTTGTTGAGAGCAGGCCTCCCTCTAACCATGCCGGAAACTGAACTGGTGTCCTAGACTGCATTTGGATATCAATTCTGAACTCGCATGTTATTGCGAATACAACGCAGACGTTGACATTACCCTACTTTGTATGTTTGCGTGGAAGCCATGTTGGGCTATATGTTGAAATAGCGATTCTTCTTAGTTTGCTTTCTCTTCAATCATACAGAGAGTAATGAAAATGCATGCATTTCCAGATTCTCCTTTCCAAGCAGAACATGAATCATCACTATCTTTCAGATCTGGTCTTTCACTGGGCTGCAAACCCGAGTTGTAAAAGTTGAATTCTGCCTCCCCATTGATAGGTCTTATACGAGTTGTTGAGAGCAGGCCTCCCTCTAACCATGCCGGAAACTGAACTGGTGTCCTAGACTGCATTTGGATATCAATTCTGAACTCGCATGTTATTGCGAATACAACGCAGACGTTGACATTCCCCTACTTTGTATGTTTGCGTGGAAGCCATGTTGGGCTATATGTTGAAATAGCGATTTTCTTAGTTTGCTTTCTCTTCAATCATACAGAGAGTAATGAAAATGCATGCATTTCCAGATTCTCCTTTCCAAGCAGAACATGAATCATCACTGTCTTTCAGATATGGTCTTTCACTGGGCTGCAAACCCGAGTTGTAAAAGTTGAATTCTGCCTTCCCATTGATAGGGCTTATACGAGTTGTTGAGAGCAGGCCTCCCTGTAACCATGCCGGAAACTGAACTGGTGTCCTAGACTGCATTTGGATATCAATTCTGAACTCGCATGTTATTGCGAATACAACGCAGACATTGACATTCCCCTACTTTGTATGTTTGCCTGGAGGCCATGTTGGGCTATGTGTTGAAATAGTGATTCTTCTTAGTTTCCTTTCTCTTCAATCATACAGAGAGTAATGAAAATGCATGCATTTCCAGATTCTCCTTTCCAAGCAGAACATGAATCATCACTATCTTTCAGATCTGGTCTTTCACTGAGCTGCAAACTAGAGTTGTAAAAGTTGAATTCTGCCTCCCCATTGATAGGTCTTATACGAGTTGTTGAGAGCAGGCCTCCCTGTAACCATGCCGGAAACTGAACTGGTGTCCTAGACTGCATTTGGATATCAATTCTGAACTCGCATGTTATTGCGAATACAACGCAGACGTTGACATTCCCCTACTTTGTATGTTTGCGTGGAAGCCATGTTGGGCTATATGTTGAAATAGCGATTCTTCTTAGTTTGCTTTCTCTTCAATCATACAGAGAGTAATGAAAATGCATGCATTTCCAGATTCTCCTTTCCAAGCAGAACATGAATCATCACTATCTTTCAGATCTGGTCTTTCACTGGGCTGCAAACCCGAGTTGTAAAAGTTGAATTCTGCCTCCCCATTGATAGGTCTTATACGAGTTGTTGAGAGCAGGCCTCCCTCTAACCATGCCGGAAACTGAACTGGTGTCCTAGACTGCATTTGGATATCAATTCTGAACTCGCATGTTATTGCGAATACAACGCAGACGTTGACATTCCCCTACTTTGTATGTTTGCGTGGAAGCCATGTTGGGCTATATGTTGAAATAGCGATTTTCTTAGTTTGCTTTCTCTTCAATCATACAGAGAGTAATGAAAATGCATGCATTTCCAGATTCTCCTTTCCAAGCAGAACATGAATCATCACTGTCTTTCAGATATGGTCTTTCACTGGGCTGCAAACCCGAGTTGTAAAAGTTGAATTCTGCCTTCCCATTGATAGGGCTTATACGAGTTGTTGAGAGCAGGCCTCCCTGTAACCATGCCGGAAACTGAACTGGTGTCCTAGACTGCATTTGGATATCAATTCTGAACTCGCATGTTATTGCGAATACAACGCAGACATTGACATTCCCCTACTTTGTATGTTTGCCTGGAGGCCATGTTGGGCTATGTGTTGAAATAGTGATTCTTCTTAGTTTCCTTTCTCTTCAATCATACAGAGAGTAATGAAAATGCATGCATTTCCAGATTCTCCTTTCCAAGCAGAACATGAATCATCACTATCTTTCAGATCTGGTCTTTCACTGAGCTGCAAACTAGAGTTGTAAAAGTTGAATTCTGCCTCCCCATTGATAGGTCTTATACGAGTTGTTGAGAGCAGGCCTCCCTGTAACCATGCCGGAAACTGAACTGGTGTCCTAGACTGCATTTGGATATCAATTCTGAACTCGCATGTTATTGCGAATACAACGCAGACGTTGACATTCCCCTACTTTGTATGTTTGCGTGGAAGCCATGTTGGGCTATATGTTGAAATAGCGATTCTTCTTAGTTTGCTTTCTCTTCAATCATACAGAGAGTAATGAAAATGCATGCATTTCCAGATTCTCCTTTCCAAGCAGAACATGAATCATCACTATCTTTCAGATCTGGTCTTTCACTGGGCTGCAAACCCGAGTTGTAAAAGTTGAATTCTGCCTCCCCATTGATAGGTCTTATACGAGTTGTTGAGAGCAGGCCTCCCTCTAACCATGCCGGAAACTGAACTGGTGTCCTAGACTGCATTTGGATATCAATTCTGAACTCGCATGTTATTGCGAATACAACGCAGACGTTGACATTCCCCTACTTTGTATGTTTGCGTGGAAGCCATGTTGGGCTATATGTTGAAATAGCGATTTTCTTAGTTTGCTTTCTCTTCAATCATACAGAGAGTAATGAAAATGCATGCATTTCCAGATTCTCCTTTCCAAGCAGAACATGAATCATCACTGTCTTTCAGATATGGTCTTTCACTGGGCTGCAAACCCGAGTTGTAAAAGTTGAATTCTGCCTTCCCATTGATAGGGCTTATACGAGTTGTTGAGAGCAGGCCTCCCTGTAACCATGCCGGAAACTGAACTGGTGTCCTAGACTGCATTTGGATATCAATTCTGAACTCGCATGTTATTGCGAATACAACGCAGACATTGACATTCCCCTACTTTGTATGTTTGCCTGGAGGCCATGTTGGGCTATGTGTTGAAATAGTGATTCTTCTTAGTTTCCTTTCTCTTCAATCATACAGAGAGTAATGAAAATGCATGCATTTCCAGATTCTCCTTTCCAAGCAGAACATGAATCATCACTATCTTTCAGATCTGGTCTTTCACTGAGCTGCAAACTAGAGTTGTAAAAGTTGAATTCTGCCTCCCCATTGATAGGTCTTATACGAGTTGTTGAGAGCAGGCCTCCCTGTAACCATGCCGGAAACTGAACTGGTGTCCTAGACTGCATTTGGATATCAATTCTGAACTCGCATGTTATTGCGAATACAACGCAGACGTTGACATTCCCCTACTTTGTATGTTTGCGTGGAGGCCATGTTGGGCTATGTGTTGAAATAGCGATTCTTCTTAGTTTCCTTTCTCTTCAATCATACAGAGAGTAATGAAAATGCATGCATTTCCAGATTCTCCTTTCCAAGCAGAACATGAATCATCACTGTCTTTCAGATATGGTCTTTCACTGGGCTGCAAACCCGAGTTGTAAAAGTTGAATTCTGCCTTCCCATTGATAGGGCTTATACGAGTTGTTGAGAGCAGGCCTCCCTGTAACCATGCCGGAAACTGAACTGGTGTCCTAGACTGCATTTGGATATGAATTCTGAACTCGCATGTTATTGCGAATACAACGCAGACGTTGACATTCCCCTACTTTGTATGTTTGCCTGGAGGCGATGTTGGGCTATGTGTTGAAATAGTGATTCTTCTTAGTTTCCTTTCTCTTCAATCATACAGAGAGTAATGAAAATGCATGCATTTCCAGATTCTCCTTTCCAAGCAGAACATGAATCATCACTATCTTTCAGATCTGGTCTTTCACTGAGCTGCAAACTAGAGTTGTAAAAGTTGAATTCTGCCTCCCCGTTGATAGGTCTTATACGAGTTGTTGAGAGCAGGCCTCCCTCTAACCATGCCGGAAACTGAACTGGTGTCCTAGACTGCATTTGGATATCAATTCTGAACTCGCATGTTATTGCGAATACAACGCAGACGTTGACATTCCCCTACTTTGTATGTTTGCGTGGAAGCCATGTTGGGCTATATGTTGAAATAGCGATTCTTCTTAGTTTGCTTTCTCTTCAATCATACAGAGAGTAATGAAAATGCATGCATTTCCAGATTCTCCTTTCCAAGCAGAACATGAATCATCACTGTCTTTCAGATATGGTCTTTCACTGGGCTGCAAACTCGAGTTGTAAAAGTTGAATTCTGCCTTCCCATTGATAGGGCTTATACGAGTTGTTGAGAGCAGGCCTCCCTGTAACCATGCCGGAAACTGAACTGGTGTCCTAGACTGCATTTGGATATCAATTCTGAACTCGCATGTTATTGCGAATACAACGCAGACGTTGACATTCCCCTACTTTGTATGTTTGCCTGGAGGCCATGTTGGGCTATGTGTTGAAATAGCGATTCTTCTTAGTTTGCTTTCTCTTCAATCATACAGAGAGTAATGAAAATGCATGCATTTCCAGATTCTCCTTTCCAAGCAGAACATGAATCATCACTATCTTTCAGATCTGGTCTTTCACTGAGCTGCAAACTAGAGTTGTAAAAGTTGAATTCTGCCTCCCCATTGATAGGTCTTATACGAGTTGTTGAGAGCAGGCCTCCCTGTAACCATGCCGGAAACTGAACTGGTGTCCTAGACTGCATTTGGATATCAATTATGAACTCGCATGTTATTGCGAATACAACGCAGACGTTGACATTCCCCTACTTTGTATGTTTGCGTGGAGGCCATGTTGGGCTATGTGTTGAAATAGCGATTCTTCTTAGTTTCCTTTCTCTTCAATCATACAGAGAGTAATGAAAATGCATGCATTTCCAGATTCTCCTTTCCAAGCAGAACATGAATCATCACTGTCTTTCAGATATGGTCTTTCACTGGGCTGCAAACTCGAGTTGTAAAAGTTGAATTCTGCCTTCCCATTGATAGGGCTTATATGAGTTGTTGAGAGCAGGCCTCCCTGTAACCATGACGGAAACTGAACTGGTGTCCTAGACTGCATTTGGATATGAATTCTGAACTCGCATGTTATTGCGAATACAACGCAGACGTTGACATTCCCCTACTTTGTATGTTTGCGTGGAGGCCATGTTGGGCTATGTGTTGAAATAGCGATTCTTCTTAGTTTCCTTTCTCTTCAATCATACAGAGAGTAATGAAAATGCATGCATTTCCAGATTCTCCTTTCCAAGCAGAACATGAATCATCACTGTCTTTCAGATATGGTCTTTCACTGGGCTGCAAACCCGAGTTGTAAAAGTTGAATTCTGCCTTCCCATTGATAGGGCTTATACGAGTTGTTGAGAGCAGGCCTCCCTGTAACCATGCCGGAAACTGAACTGGTGTCCTAGACTGCATTTGGATATGAATTCTGAACTCGCATGTTATTGCGAATACAACGCAGACGTTGACATTCCCCTACTTTGTATGTTTGCCTGGAGGCGATGTTGGGCTATGTGTTGAAATAGTGATTCTTCTTAGTTTCCTTTCTCTTCAATCATACAGAGAGTAATGAAAATGCATGCATTTCCAGATTCTCCTTTCCAAGCAGAACATGAATCATCACTATCTTTCAGATCTGGTCTTTCACTGAGCTGCAAACTAGAGTTGTAAAAGTTGAATTCTGCCTCCCCGTTGATAGGTCTTATACGAGTTGTTGAGAGCAGGCCTCCCTCTAACCATGCCGGAAACTGAACTGGTGTCCTAGACTGCATTTGGATATCAATTCTGAACTCGCATGTTATTGCGAATACAACGCAGACGTTGACATTCCCCTACTTTGTATGTTTGCGTGGAAGCCATGTTGGGCTATATGTTGAAATAGCGATTCTTCTTAGTTTGCTTTCTCTTCAATCATACAGAGAGTAATGAAAATGCATGCATTTCCAGATTCTCCTTTCCAAGCAGAACATGAATCATCACTGTCTTTCAGATATGGTCTTTCACTGGGCTGCAAACTCGAGTTGTAAAAGTTGAATTCTGCCTTCCCATTGATAGGGCTTATACGAGTTGTTGAGAGCAGGCCTCCCTGTAACCATGCCGGAAACTGAACTGGTGTCCTAGACTGCATTTGGATATCAATTCTGAACTCGCATGTTATTGCGAATACAACGCAGACGTTGACATTCCCCTACTTTGTATGTTTGCCTGGAGGCCATGTTGGGCTATGTGTTGAAATAGCGATTCTTCTTAGTTTGCTTTCTCTTCAATCATACAGAGAGTAATGAAAATGCATGCATTTCCAGATTCTCCTTTCCAAGCAGAACATGAATCATCACTATCTTTCAGATCTGGTCTTTCACTGAGCTGCAAACTAGAGTTGTAAAAGTTGAATTCTGCCTCCCCATTGATAGGTCTTATACGAGTTGTTGAGAGCAGGCCTCCCTGTAACCATGCCGGAAACTGAACTGGTGTCCTAGACTGCATTTGGATATCAATTATGAACTCGCATGTTATTGCGAATACAACGCAGACGTTGACATTCCCCTACTTTGTATGTTTGCGTGGAGGCCATGTTGGGCTATGTGTTGAAATAGCGATTCTTCTTAGTTTCCTTTCTCTTCAATCATACAGAGAGTAATGAAAATGCATGCATTTCCAGATTCTCCTTTCCAAGCAGAACATGAATCATCACTGTCTTTCAGATATGGTCTTTCACTGGGCTGCAAACTCGAGTTGTAAAAGTTGAATTCTGCCTTCCCATTGATAGGGCTTATATGAGTTGTTGAGAGCAGGCCTCCCTGTAACCATGACGGAAACTGAACTGGTGTCCTAGACTGCATTTGGATATGAATTCTGAACTCGCATGTTATTGCGAATACAACGCAGACGTTGACATTCCCCTACTTTGTATGTTTGCGTGGAGGCCATGTTGGGCTATGTGTTGAAATAGCGATTCTTCTTAGTTTCCTTTCTCTTCAATCATACAGAGAGTAATGAAAATGCATGCATTTCCAGATTCTCCTTTCCAAGCAGAACATGAATCATCACTGTCTTTCAGATATGGTCTTTCACTGGGCTGCAAACCCGAGTTGTAAAAGTTGAATTCTGCCTTCCCATTGATAGGGCTTATACGAGTTGTTGAGAGCAGGCCTCCCTGTAACCATGCCGGAAACTGAACTGGTGTCCTAGACTGCATTTGGATATGAATTCTGAACTCGCATGTTATTGCGAATACAACGCAGACGTTGACATTCCCCTACTTTGTATGTTTGCCTGGAGGCGATGTTGGGCTATGTGTTGAAATAGTGATTCTTCTTAGTTTCCTTTCTCTTCAATCATACAGAGAGTAATGAAAATGCATGCATTTCCAGATTCTCCTTTCCAAGCAGAACATGAATCATCACTATCTTTCAGATCTGGTCTTTCACTGAGCTGCAAACTAGAGTTGTAAAAGTTGAATTCTGCCTCCCCGTTGATAGGTCTTATACGAGTTGTTGAGAGCAGGCCTCCCTCTAACCATGCCGGAAACTGAACTGGTGTCCTAGACTGCATTTGGATATCAATTCTGAACTCGCATGTTATTGCGAATACAACGCAGACGTTGACATTCCCCTACTTTGTATGTTTGCGTGGAAGCCATGTTGGGCTATATGTTGAAATAGCGATTCTTCTTAGTTTGCTTTCTCTTCAATCATACAGAGAGTAATGAAAATGCATGCATTTCCAGATTCTCCTTTCCAAGCAGAACATGAATCATCACTGTCTTTCAGATATGGTCTTTCACTGGGCTGCAAACTCGAGTTGTAAAAGTTGAATTCTGCCTTCCCATTGATAGGGCTTATACGAGTTGTTGAGAGCAGGCCTCCCTGTAACCATGCCGGAAACTGAACTGGTGTCCTAGACTGCATTTGGATATCAATTCTGAACTCGCATGTTATTGCGAATACAACGCAGACGTTGACATTCCCCTACTTTGTATGTTTGCCTGGAGGCCATGTTGGGCTATGTGTTGAAATAGCGATTCTTCTTAGTTTGCTTTCTCTTCAATCATACAGAGAGTAATGAAAATGCATGCATTTCCAGATTCTCCTTTCCAAGCAGAACATGAATCATCACTATCTTTCAGATCTGGTCTTTCACTGAGCTGCAAACTAGAGTTGTAAAAGTTGAATTCTGCCTCCCCATTGATAGGTCTTATACGAGTTGTTGAGAGCAGGCCTCCCTGTAACCATGCCGGAAACTGAACTGGTGTCCTAGACTGCATTTGGATATCAATTATGAACTCGCATGTTATTGCGAATACAACGCAGACGTTGACATTCCCCTACTTTGTATGTTTGCGTGGAGGCCATGTTGGGCTATGTGTTGAAATAGCGATTCTTCTTAGTTTCCTTTCTCTTCAATCATACAGAGAGTAATGAAAATGCATGCATTTCCAGATTCTCCTTTCCAAGCAGAACATGAATCATCACTGTCTTTCAGATATGGTCTTTCACTGGGCTGCAAACTCGAGTTGTAAAAGTTGAATTCTGCCTTCCCATTGATAGGGCTTATATGAGTTGTTGAGAGCAGGCCTCCCTGTAACCATGCCGGAAACTGAACTGGTGTCCTAGACTGCATTTGGATATGAATTCTGAACTCGCATGTTATTGCGAATACAACGCAGACGTTGACATTCCCCTACTTTGTATGTTTGCGTGGAGGCCATGTTGGGCTATGTGTTGAAATAGCGATTCTTCTTAGTTTCCTTTCTCTTCAATCATACAGAGAGTAATGAAAATGCATGCATTTCCAGATTCTCCTTTCCAAGCAGAACATGAATCATCACTGTCTTTCAGATATGGTCTTTCACTGGGCTGCAAACTCGAGTTGTAAAAGTTGAATTCTGCCTTCCCATTGATAGGGCTTATATGAGTTGTTGAGAGCAGGCCTCCCTGTAACCATGCCGGAAACTGAACTGGTGTCCTAGACTGCATTTGGATATGAATTCTGAACTCGCATGTTATTGCGAATACAACGCAGACGTTGACATTCCCCTACTTTGTATGTTTGCGTGGAGGCCATGTTGGGCTATGTGTTGAAATAGCGATTCTTCTTAGTTTCCTTTCTCTTCAATCATACAGAGAGTAATGAAAATGCATGCATTTCCAGATTCTCCTTTCCAAGCAGAACATGAATCATCACTGTCTTTCAGATATGGTCTTTCACTGGGCTGCAAACCCGAGTTGTAAAAGTTGAATTCTGCCTTCCCATTGATAGGGCTTATACGAGTTGTTGAGAGCAGGCCTCCCTGTAACCATGCCGGAAACTGAACTGGTGTCCTAGACTGCATTTGGATATGAATTCTGAACTCGCATGTTATTGCGAATACAACGCAGACGTTGACATTCCCCTACTTTGTATGTTTGCCTGGAGGCGATGTTGGGCTATGTGTTGAAATAGTGATTCTTCTTAGTTTCCTTTCTCTTCAATCATACAGAGAGTAATGAAAATGCATGCATTTCCAGATTCTCCTTTCCAAGCAGAACATGAATCATCACTATCTTTCAGATCTGGTCTTTCACTGAGCTGCAAACTAGAGTTGTAAAAGTTGAATTCTGCCTCCCCGTTGATAGGTCTTATACGAGTTGTTGAGAGCAGGCCTCCCTCTAACCATGCCGGAAACTGAACTGGTGTCCTAGACTGCATTTGGATATCAATTCTGAACTCGCATGTTATTGCGAATACAACGCAGACGTTGACATTCCCCTACTTTGTATGTTTGCGTGGAAGCCATGTTGGGCTATATGTTGAAATAGCGATTCTTCTTAGTTTGCTTTCTCTTCAATCATACAGAGAGTAATGAAAATGCATGCATTTCCAGATTCTCCTTTCCAAGCAGAACATGAATCATCACTGTCTTTCAGATATGGTCTTTCACTGGGCTGCAAACTCGAGTTGTAAAAGTTGAATTCTGCCTTCCCATTGATAGGGCTTATACGAGTTGTTGAGAGCAGGCCTCCCTGTAACCATGCCGGAAACTGAACTGGTGTCCTAGACTGCATTTGGATATCAATTCTGAACTCGCATGTTATTGCGAATACAACGCAGACGTTGACATTCCCCTACTTTGTATGTTTGCCTGGAGGCCATGTTGGGCTATGTGTTGAAATAGCGATTCTTCTTAGTTTGCTTTCTCTTCAATCATACAGAGAGTAATGAAAATGCATGCATTTCCAGATTCTCCTTTCCAAGCAGAACATGAATCATCACTATCTTTCAGATCTGGTCTTTCACTGAGCTGCAAACTAGAGTTGTAAAAGTTGAATTCTGCCTCCCCATTGATAGGTCTTATACGAGTTGTTGAGAGCAGGCCTCCCTGTAACCATGCCGGAAACTGAACTGGTGTCCTAGACTGCATTTGGATATCAATTATGAACTCGCATGTTATTGCGAATACAACGCAGACGTTGACATTCCCCTACTTTGTATGTTTGCGTGGAGGCCATGTTGGGCTATGTGTTGAAATAGCGATTCTTCTTAGTTTCCTTTCTCTTCAATCATACAGAGAGTAATGAAAATGCATGCATTTCCAGATTCTCCTTTCCAAGCAGAACATGAATCATCACTGTCTTTCAGATATGGTCTTTCACTGGGCTGCAAACTCGAGTTGTAAAAGTTGAATTCTGCCTTCCCATTGATAGGGCTTATATGAGTTGTTGAGAGCAGGCCTCCCTGTAACCATGCCGGAAACTGAACTGGTGTCCTAGACTGCATTTGGATATGAATTCTGAACTCGCATGTTATTGCGAATACAACGCAGACGTTGACATTCCCCTACTTTGTATGTTTGCGTGGAGGCCATGTTGGGCTATGTGTTGAAATAGCGATTCTTCTTAGTTTCCTTTCTCTTCAATCATACAGAGAGTAATGAAAATGCATGCATTTCCAGATTCTCCTTTCCAAGCAGAACATGAATCATCACTGTCTTTCAGATATGGTCTTTCACTGGGCTGCAAACCCGAGTTGTAAAAGTTGAATTCTGCCTTCCCATTGATAGGGCTTATACGAGTTGTTGAGAGCAGGCCTCCCTGTAACCATGCCGGAAACTGAACTGGTGTCCTAGACTGCATTTGGATATGAATTCTGAACTCGCATGTTATTGCGAATACAACGCAGACGTTGACATTCCCCTACTTTGTATGTTTGCCTGGAGGCGATGTTGGGCTATGTGTTGAAATAGTGATTCTTCTTAGTTTCCTTTCTCTTCAATCATACAGAGAGTAATGAAAATGCATGCATTTCCAGATTCTCCTTTCCAAGCAGAACATGAATCATCACTATCTTTCAGATCTGGTCTTTCACTGAGCTGCAAACTAGAGTTGTAAAAGTTGAATTCTGCCTCCCCGTTGATAGGTCTTATACGAGTTGTTGAGAGCAGGCCTCCCTCTAACCATGCCGGAAACTGAACTGGTGTCCTAGACTGCATTTGGATATCAATTCTGAACTCGCATGTTATTGCGAATACAACGCAGACGTTGACATTCCCCTACTTTGTATGTTTGCGTGGAAGCCATGTTGGGCTATATGTTGAAATAGCGATTCTTCTTAGTTTGCTTTCTCTTCAATCATACAGAGAGTAATGAAAATGCATGCATTTCCAGATTCTCCTTTCCAAGCAGAACATGAATCATCACTGTCTTTCAGATATGGTCTTTCACTGGGCTGCAAACTCGAGTTGTAAAAGTTGAATTCTGCCTTCCCATTGATAGGGCTTATACGAGTTGTTGAGAGCAGGCCTCCCTGTAACCATGCCGGAAACTGAACTGGTGTCCTAGACTGCATTTGGATATCAATTCTGAACTCGCATGTTATTGCGAATACAACGCAGACGTTGACATTCCCCTACTTTGTATGTTTGCCTGGAGGCCATGTTGGGCTATGTGTTGAAATAGCGATTCTTCTTAGTTTGCTTTCTCTTCAATCATACAGAGAGTAATGAAAATGCATGCATTTCCAGATTCTCCTTTCCAAGCAGAACATGAATCATCACTATCTTTCAGATCTGGTCTTTCACTGAGCTGCAAACTAGAGTTGTAAAAGTTGAATTCTGCCTCCCCATTGATAGGTCTTATACGAGTTGTTGAGAGCAGGCCTCCCTGTAACCATGCCGGAAACTGAACTGGTGTCCTAGACTGCATTTGGATATCAATTATGAACTCGCATGTTATTGCGAATACAACGCAGACGTTGACATTCCCCTACTTTGTATGTTTGCGTGGAGGCCATGTTGGGCTATGTGTTGAAATAGCGATTCTTCTTAGTTTCCTTTCTCTTCAATCATACAGAGAGTAATGAAAATGCATGCATTTCCAGATTCTCCTTTCCAAGCAGAACATGAATCATCACTGTCTTTCAGATATGGTCTTTCACTGGGCTGCAAACTCGAGTTGTAAAAGTTGAATTCTGCCTTCCCATTGATAGGGCTTATATGAGTTGTTGAGAGCAGGCCTCCCTGTAACCATGCCGGAAACTGAACTGGTGTCCTAGACTGCATTTGGATATGAATTCTGAACTCGCATGTTATTGCGAATACAACGCAGACGTTGACATTCCCCTACTTTGTATGTTTGCGTGGAGGCCATGTTGGGCTATGTGTTGAAATAGCGATTCTTCTTAGTTTCCTTTCTCTTCAATCATACAGAGAGTAATGAAAATGCATGCATTTCCAGATTCTCCTTTCCAAGCAGAACATGAATCATCACTGTCTTTCAGATATGGTCTTTCACTGGGCTGCAAACTCGAGTTGTAAAAGTTGAATTCTGCCTTCCCATTGATAGGGCTTATATGAGTTGTTGAGAGCAGGCCTCCCTGTAACCATGCCGGAAACTGAACTGGTGTCCTAGACTGCATTTGGATATGAATTCTGAACTCGCATGTTATTGCGAATACAACGCAGACGTTGACATTCCCCTACTTTGTATGTTTGCGTGGAGGCCATGTTGGGCTATGTGTTGAAATAGCGATTCTTCTTAGTTTCCTTTCTCTTCAATCATACAGAGAGTAATGAAAATGCATGCATTTCCAGATTCTCCTTTCCAAGCAGAACATGAATCATCACTGTCTTTCAGATATGGTCTTTCACTGGGCTGCAAACCCGAGTTGTAAAAGTTGAATTCTGCCTTCCCATTGATAGGGCTTATACGAGTTGTTGAGAGCAGGCCTCCCTGTAACCATGCCGGAAACTGAACTGGTGTCCTAGACTGCATTTGGATATGAATTCTGAACTCGCATGTTATTGCGAATACAACGCAGACGTTGACATTCCCCTACTTTGTATGTTTGCCTGGAGGCGATGTTGGGCTATGTGTTGAAATAGTGATTCTTCTTAGTTTCCTTTCTCTTCAATCATACAGAGAGTAATGAAAATGCATGCATTTCCAGATTCTCCTTTCCAAGCAGAACATGAATCATCACTATCTTTCAGATCTGGTCTTTCACTGAGCTGCAAACTAGAGTTGTAAAAGTTGAATTCTGCCTCCCCGTTGATAGGTCTTATACGAGTTGTTGAGAGCAGGCCTCCCTCTAACCATGCCGGAAACTGAACTGGTGTCCTAGACTGCATTTGGATATCAATTCTGAACTCGCATGTTATTGCGAATACAACGCAGACGTTGACATTCCCCTACTTTGTATGTTTGCGTGGAAGCCATGTTGGGCTATATGTTGAAATAGCGATTCTTCTTAGTTTGCTTTCTCTTCAATCATACAGAGAGTAATGAAAATGCATGCATTTCCAGATTCTCCTTTCCAAGCAGAACATGAATCATCACTGTCTTTCAGATATGGTCTTTCACTGGGCTGCAAACTCGAGTTGTAAAAGTTGAATTCTGCCTTCCCATTGATAGGGCTTATACGAGTTGTTGAGAGCAGGCCTCCCTGTAACCATGCCGGAAACTGAACTGGTGTCCTAGACTGCATTTGGATATCAATTCTGAACTCGCATGTTATTGCGAATACAACGCAGACGTTGACATTCCCCTACTTTGTATGTTTGCCTGGAGGCCATGTTGGGCTATGTGTTGAAATAGCGATTCTTCTTAGTTTGCTTTCTCTTCAATCATACAGAGAGTAATGAAAATGCATGCATTTCCAGATTCTCCTTTCCAAGCAGAACATGAATCATCACTATCTTTCAGATCTGGTCTTTCACTGAGCTGCAAACTAGAGTTGTAAAAGTTGAATTCTGCCTCCCCATTGATAGGTCTTATACGAGTTGTTGAGAGCAGGCCTCCCTGTAACCATGCCGGAAACTGAACTGGTGTCCTAGACTGCATTTGGATATCAATTATGAACTCGCATGTTATTGCGAATACAACGCAGACGTTGACATTCCCCTACTTTGTATGTTTGCGTGGAGGCCATGTTGGGCTATGTGTTGAAATAGCGATTCTTCTTAGTTTCCTTTCTCTTCAATCATACAGAGAGTAATGAAAATGCATGCATTTCCAGATTCTCCTTTCCAAGCAGAACATGAATCATCACTGTCTTTCAGATATGGTCTTTCACTGGGCTGCAAACTCGAGTTGTAAAAGTTGAATTCTGCCTTCCCATTGATAGGGCTTATATGAGTTGTTGAGAGCAGGCCTCCCTGTAACCATGCCGGAAACTGAACTGGTGTCCTAGACTGCATTTGGATATGAATTCTGAACTCGCATGTTATTGCGAATACAACGCAGACGTTGACATTCCCCTACTTTGTATGTTTGCGTGGAGGCCATGTTGGGCTATGTGTTGAAATAGCGATTCTTCTTAGTTTCCTTTCTCTTCAATCATACAGAGAGTAATGAAAATGCATGCATTTCCAGATTCTCCTTTCCAAGCAGAACATGAATCATCACTATCTTTCAGATCTGGTCTTTCACTGGGCTGCAAACTCGAGTTGTAAAAGTTGAATTCTGCCTTCCCATTGATTGGGCTTATACGAGCTGTTGAGAGCAGGCCTCCCTGTAACCATGCCGGAAACTGAACTGGTGTCCTAGACTGCATTTGGATATCAATTCTGAACTTGCATGTTATTGCGAATACAACGCAGACGTTGACATTCCCCTACTTTGTATGTTTGCGTGGAAGCCATGTTGGGCTATATGTTGAAATAGCGATTCTTCTTAGTTTGCTTTCTCTTCAATCATACAGAGAGTAATGAAAATGCATGCATTTCCAGATTCTCCTTTCCAAGCAGAACATGAATCATCACTGTCTTTCAGATATGGTCTTTCACTGGGCTGCAAACTCGAGTTGTAAAAGTTGAATTCTGCCTTCCCATTGATAGGGCTTATACGAGTTGTTGAGAGCAGGCCTCCCTGTAACTATGCCGGAAACTGAACTGGTGTCCTAGACTGCATTTGGATATCAATTCTGAACTCGCATGTTATTGCGAATACAACGCAGACGTTGACATTCCCCTACTTTGTATGTTTGCCTGGAGGCCATGTTGGGCTATGTGTTGAAATAGTGATTCTTCTTAGTTTGCTTTCTCTTCAATCATACAGAGAGTAATGAAAATGCATGCATTTCCAGATTCTCCTTTCCAAGCAGAACATGAATCATCACTATCTTTCAGATCTGGTCTTTCACTGAGCTGCAAACTAGAGTTGTAAAAGTTGAATTCTGCCTCCCCATTGATAGGTCTTATACGAGTTGTTGAGAGCAGGCCTCCCTGTAACCATGCCGGAAACTGAACTGGTGTCCTAGACTGCATTTGGATATCAATTCTGAACTCGCATGTTATTGCGAATACAACGCAGACGTTGACATTCCCCTACTTTGTATGTTTGCCTGGAGGCCATGTTGGGCTATGTGTTGAAATAGCGATTCTTCTTAGTTTCCTTTCTCTTCAATCATACAGAGAGTAATGAAAATGCATGCATTTCCAGATTCTCCTTTCCAAGCAGAACATGAATCATCACTATCTTTCAGATCTGGTCTTTCACTGGGCTGCAAACTCGAGTTGTAAAAGTTGAATTCTGCCTTCCCATTGATTGGGCTTATACGAGCTGTTGAGAGCAGGCCTCCCTGTAACCATGCCGGAAACTGAACTGGTGTCCTAGACTGCATTTGGATATCAATTCTGAACTTGCATGTTATTGCGAATACAACGCAGACGTTGACATTCCCCTACTTTGTATGTTTGCGTGGAAGCCATGTTGGGCTATATGTTGAAATAGCGATTCTTCTTAGTTTGCTTTCTCTTCAATCATACAGAGAGTAATGAAAATGCATGCATTTCCAGATTCTCCTTTCCAAGCAGAACATGAATCATCACTGTCTTTCAGATATGGTCTTTCACTGGGCTGCAAACTCGAGTTGTAAAAGTTGAATTCTGCCTTCCCATTGATAGGGCTTATACGAGTTGTTGAGAGCAGGCCTCCCTGTAACTATGCCGGAAACTGAACTGGTGTCCTAGACTGCATTTGGATATCAATTCTGAACTCGCATGTTATTGCGAATACAACGCAGACGTTGACATTCCCCTACTTTGTATGTTTGCCTGGAGGCCATGTTGGGCTATGTGTTGAAATAGTGATTCTTCTTAGTTTGCTTTCTCTTCAATCATACAGAGAGTAATGAAAATGCATGCATTTCCAGATTCTCCTTTCCAAGCAGAACATGAATCATCACTGTCTTTCAGATCTGGTCTTTCACTGAGCTGCAAACTAGAGTTGTAAAAGTTGAATTCTGCCTCCCCATTGATAGGTCTTATACGAGTTGTTGAGAGCAGGCCTCCCTGTAACCATGCCGGAAACTGAACTGGTGTCCTAGACTGCATTTGGATATCAATTCTGAACTCGCATGTTATTGCGAATACAACGCAGACGTTGACATTCCCCTACTTTGTATGTTTGCCTGGAGGCCATGTTGGGCTATGTGTTGAAATAGCGATTCTTCTTAGTTTCCTTTCTCTTCAATCATACAGAGAGTAATGAAAATGCATGCATTTCCAGATTCTCCTTTCCAAGCAGAACATGAATCATCACTATCTTTCAGATCTGGTCTTTCACTGGGCTGCAAACTCGAGTTGTAAAAGTTGAATTCTGCCTTCCCATTGATAGGTCTTATACGAGCTGTTGAGAGCAGGCCTCCCTCTAACCATGCCGGAAACTGAACTGGTGTCCTAGACTGCATTTGGATATCAATTCTGAACTCGCATGTTATTGCGAATACAACGCAGACGTTGACATTCCCCTACTTTGTATGTTTGCCTGGAGGCCATGTTGGGCTATGTGTTGAAATAGCGATTCTTCTTAGTTTCCTTTCTCTTCAATCATACAGAGAGTAATGAAAATGCATGCATTTCCAGATTCTCCTTTCCAAGCAGAACATGAATCATCACTATCTTTCAGATCTGGTCTTTCGCTGGGCTGCAAACTCGAGTTGTAAAAGTTGAATTCTGCCTTCCCATTGATTGGGCTTATACGAGCTGTTGAGAGCAGGCCTCCCTCTAACCATGCCGGAAACTGAACTGGTGTCCTAGACTGCATTTGGATATCAATTCTGAACTCGCATGTTATTGCGAATACAACGCAGACGTTGACATTACCCTACTTTGTATGTTTGCGTGGAAGCCATGTTGGGCTATATGTTGAAATAGCGATTCTTCTTAGTTTGCTTTCTCTTCAATCATACAGAGAGTAATGAAAATGCATGCATTTCCAGATTCTCCTTTCCAAGCAGAACATGAATCATCACTGTCTTTCAGATCTGGTCTTTCACTGGGCTGCAAACTCGAGTTGTAAAAGTTCAATTCTGCCTTCCCATTGATTGGGCTTATACGAGTTGTTGAGAGCAGGCCTCCCTGTAACCATGCCGGAAACTGAACTGGTGTCCTAGACTGCATTTGGATATCAATTCTGAACTCGCATGTTATTGCGAATACAACGCAGACCTTGACATTCCCCTACTTTGTATGTTTGCCTGGAGGCCATGTTGGGCTATGTGTTGAAATAGCGATTCTTCTTAGTTTCCTTTCTCTTCAATCATACAGAGAGTAATGAAAATGCATGCATTTCCAGATTCTCCTTTCCATGCAGAACATGAATCATCACTATCTTTCAGATCTGGTCTTTCACTGGGCTGCAAATTCGAGTTGTAAAAGTTGAATTCTGCCTTCCCATTCATAGGGCTTATACGAGTTATTGAGACCAGGCCTCCCTGTAACCATGCCGGAAACTGAACTGGTGTCCTAGACTGCATTTGGATATCAATTCTGAACTCGCATGTTATTGCGAATACAACGCAGACGTTGACATTCCCCTACTTTGTATGTTTGCCTGGAGGCCATGTTGGGCTATGTGTTGAAATAGCGATTCTTCTTAGTTTGCTTTCTCTTCAATCATACAGAGAGTAATGAAAATGCATGCATTTCCAGATTCTCCTTTCCAAGCAGAACATGAATCATCACTGTCTTTCAGATATGGTCTTTCACTGGGCTGCAAACTAGAGTTGTAAAAGTTGAATTCTGCCTCCCCGTTGATAGGTCTTATACGAGTTGTTGAGAGCAGGCCTCCCTCTAACCATGCCGGAAACTGAACTGGTGTCCTAGACTGCATTTGGATATCAATTATGAACTCGCATGTTATTGCGAATACAACGCAGACGTTGACATTCCCCTACTTTGTATGTTTGCGTGGAGGCCATGTTGGGCTATGTGTTGAAATAGCGATTCTTCTTAGTTTCCTTTCTCTTCAATCATACAGAGAGTAATGAAAATGCATGCATTTCCAGATTCTCCTTTCCAAGCAGAACATGAATCATCACTGTCTTTCAGATATGGTCTTTCACTGGGCTGCAAACTCGAGTTGTAAAAGTTGAATTCTGCCTTCCCATTGATAGGGCTTATATGAGTTGTTGAGAGCAGGCCTCCCTGTAACCATGCCGGAAACTGAACTGGTGTCCTAGACTGCATTTGGATATGAATTCTGAACTCGCATGTTATTGCGAATACAACGCAGACGTTGACATTCCCCTACTTTGTATGTTTGCGTGGAGGCCATGTTGGGCTATGTGTTGAAATAGCGATTCTTCTTAGTTTCCTTTCTCTTCAATCATACAGAGAGTAATGAAAATGCATGCATTTCCAGATTCTCCTTTCCAAGCAGAACATGAATCATCACTATCTTTCAGATCTGGTCTTTCACTGGGCTGCAAACTCGAGTTGTAAAAGTTGAATTCTGCCTTCCCATTGATTGGGCTTATACGAGCTGTTGAGAGCAGGCCTCCCTGTAACCATGCCGGAAACTGAACTGGTGTCCTAGACTGCATTTGGATATCAATTCTGAACTTGCATGTTATTGCGAATACAACGCAGACGTTGACATTCCCCTACTTTGTATGTTTGCGTGGAAGCCATGTTGGGCTATATGTTGAAATAGCGATTCTTCTTAGTTTGCTTTCTCTTCAATCATACAGAGAGTAATGAAAATGCATGCATTTCCAGATTCTCCTTTCCAAGCAGAACATGAATCATCACTGTCTTTCAGATATGGTCTTTCACTGGGCTGCAAACTCGAGTTGTAAAAGTTGAATTCTGCCTTCCCATTGATAGGGCTTATACGAGTTGTTGAGAGCAGGCCTCCCTGTAACTATGCCGGAAACTGAACTGGTGTCCTAGACTGCATTTGGATATCAATTCTGAACTCGCATGTTATTGCGAATACAACGCAGACGTTGACATTCCCCTACTTTGTATGTTTGCCTGGAGGCCATGTTGGGCTATGTGTTGAAATAGTGATTCTTCTTAGTTTGCTTTCTCTTCAATCATACAGAGAGTAATGAAAATGCATGCATTTCCAGATTCTCCTTTCCAAGCAGAACATGAATCATCACTATCTTTCAGATCTGGTCTTTCACTGAGCTGCAAACTAGAGTTGTAAAAGTTGAATTCTGCCTCCCCATTGATAGGTCTTATACGAGTTGTTGAGAGCAGGCCTCCCTGTAACCATGCCGGAAACTGAACTGGTGTCCTAGACTGCATTTGGATATCAATTCTGAACTCGCATGTTATTGCGAATACAACGCAGACGTTGACATTCCCCTACTTTGTATGTTTGCCTGGAGGCCATGTTGGGCTATGTGTTGAAATAGCGATTCTTCTTAGTTTCCTTTCTCTTCAATCATACAGAAAGTAATGAAAATGCATGCATTTCCAGATTCTCCTTTCCAAGCAGAACATGAATCATCACTATCTTTCAGATCTGGTCTTTCACTGGGCTGCAAACTCGAGTTGTAAAAGTTGAATTCTGCCTTCCCATTGATTGGGCTTATACGAGCTGTTGAGAGCAGGCCTCCCTCTAACCATGCCGGAAACTGAACTGGTGTCCTAGACTGCATTTGGATATCAATTCTGAACTCGCATGTTATTGCGAATACAACGCAGACGTTGACATTACCCTACTTTGTATGTTTGCGTGGAAGCCATGTTGGGCTATATGTTGAAATAGCGATTCTTCTTAGTTTGCTTTCTCTTCAATCATACAGAGAGTAATGAAAATGCATGCATTTCCAGATTCTCCTTTCCAAGCAGAACATGAATCATCACTGTCTTTCAGATCTGGTCTTTCACTGGGCTGCAAACTCGAGTTGTAAAAGTTCAATTCTGCCTTCCCATTGATTGGGCTTATACGAGTTGTTGAGAGCAGGCCTCCCTGTAACCATGCCGGAAACTGAACTGGTGTCCTAGACTGCATTTGGATATCAATTCTGAACTCGCATGTTATTGCGAATACAACGCAGACCTTGACATTCCCCTACTTTGTATGTTTGCCTGGAGGCCATGTTGGGCTATGTGTTGAAATAGCGATTCTTCTTAGTTTCCTTTCTCTTCAATCATACAGAGAGTAATGAAAATGCATGCATTTCCAGATTCTCCTTTCCATGCAGAACATGAATCATCACTATCTTTCAGATCTGGTCTTTCACTGGGCTGCAAATTCGAGTTGTAAAAGTTGAATTCTGCCTTCCCATTCATAGGGCTTATACGAGTTATTGAGACCAGGCCTCCCTGTAACCATGCCGGAAACTGAACTGGTGTCCTAGACTGCATTTGGATATCAATTCTGAACTCGCATGTTATTGCGAATACAACGCAGACGTTGACATTCCCCTACTTTGTATGTTTGCCTGGAGGCCATGTTGGGCTATGTGTTGAAATAGCGATTCTTCTTAGTTTGCTTTCTCTTCAATCATACAGAGAGTAATGAAAATGCATGCATTTCCAGATTCTCCTTTCCAAGCAGAACATGAATCATCACTGTCTTTCAGATATGGTCTTTCACTGGGCTGCAAACTAGAGTTGTAAAAGTTGAATTCTGCCTCCCCGTTGATAGGTCTTATACGAGTTGTTGAGAGCAGGCCTCCCTCTAACCATGCCGGAAACTGAACTGGTGTCCTAGACTGCATTTGGATATCAATTATGAACTCGCATGTTATTGCGAATACAACGCAGACGTTGACATTCCCCTACTTTGTATGTTTGCGTGGAGGCCATGTTGGGCTATGTGTTGAAATAGCGATTCTTCTTAGTTTCCTTTCTCTTCAATCATACAGAGAGTAATGAAAATGCATGCATTTCCAGATTCTCCTTTCCAAGCAGAACATGAATCATCACTGTCTTTCAGATATGGTCTTTCACTGGGCTGCAAACTCGAGTTGTAAAAGTTGAATTCTGCCTTCCCATTGATAGGGCTTATATGAGTTGTTGAGAGCAGGCCTCCCTGTAACCATGCCGGAAACTGAACTGGTGTCCTAGACTGCATTTGGATATGAATTCTGAACTCGCATGTTATTGCGAATACAACGCAGACGTTGACATTCCCCTACTTTGTATGTTTGCGTGGAGGCCATGTTGGGCTATGTGTTGAAATAGCGATTCTTCTTAGTTTCCTTTCTCTTCAATCATACAGAGAGTAATGAAAATGCATGCATTTCCAGATTCTCCTTTCCAAGCAGAACATGAATCATCACTATCTTTCAGATCTGGTCTTTCACTGGGCTGCAAACTCGAGTTGTAAAAGTTGAATTCTGCCTTCCCATTGATTGGGCTTATACGAGCTGTTGAGAGCAGGCCTCCCTGTAACCATGCCGGAAACTGAACTGGTGTCCTAGACTGCATTTGGATATCAATTCTGAACTTGCATGTTATTGCGAATACAACGCAGACGTTGACATTCCCCTACTTTGTATGTTTGCGTGGAAGCCATGTTGGGCTATATGTTGAAATAGCGATTCTTCTTAGTTTGCTTTCTCTTCAATCATACAGAGAGTAATGAAAATGCATGCATTTCCAGATTCTCCTTTCCAAGCAGAACATGAATCATCACTGTCTTTCAGATATGGTCTTTCACTGGGCTGCAAACTCGAGTTGTAAAAGTTGAATTCTGCCTTCCCATTGATAGGGCTTATACGAGTTGTTGAGAGCAGGCCTCCCTGTAACTATGCCGGAAACTGAACTGGTGTCCTAGACTGCATTTGGATATCAATTCTGAACTCGCATGTTATTGCGAATACAACGCAGACGTTGACATTCCCCTACTTTGTATGTTTGCCTGGAGGCCATGTTGGGCTATGTGTTGAAATAGTGATTCTTCTTAGTTTGCTTTCTCTTCAATCATACAGAGAGTAATGAAAATGCATGCATTTCCAGATTCTCCTTTCCAAGCAGAACATGAATCATCACTATCTTTCAGATCTGGTCTTTCACTGAGCTGCAAACTAGAGTTGTAAAAGTTGAATTCTGCCTCCCCATTGATAGGTCTTATACGAGTTGTTGAGAGCAGGCCTCCCTGTAACCATGCCGGAAACTGAACTGGTGTCCTAGACTGCATTTGGATATCAATTCTGAACTCGCATGTTATTGCGAATACAACGCAGACGTTGACATTCCCCTACTTTGTATGTTTGCCTGGAGGCCATGTTGGGCTATGTGTTGAAATAGCGATTCTTCTTAGTTTCCTTTCTCTTCAATCATACAGAAAGTAATGAAAATGCATGCATTTCCAGATTCTCCTTTCCAAGCAGAACATGAATCATCACTATCTTTCAGATCTGGTCTTTCACTGGGCTGCAAACTCGAGTTGTAAAAGTTGAATTCTGCCTTCCCATTGATTGGGCTTATACGAGCTGTTGAGAGCAGGCCTCCCTCTAACCATGCCGGAAACTGAACTGGTGTCCTAGACTGCATTTGGATATCAATTCTGAACTCGCATGTTATTGCGAATACAACGCAGACGTTGACATTACCCTACTTTGTATGTTTGCGTGGAAGCCATGTTGGGCTATATGTTGAAATAGCGATTCTTCTTAGTTTGCTTTCTCTTCAATCATACAGAGAGTAATGAAAATGCATGCATTTCCAGATTCTCCTTTCCAAGCAGAACATGAATCATCACTGTCTTTCAGATATGGTCTTTCACTGGGCTGCAAACTCGAGTTGTAAAAGTTGAATTCTGCCTTCCCATTGATAGGGCTTATACGAGTTGTTGAGAGCAGGCCTCCCTGTAACCATGCCGGAAACTGAACTGGTGTCCTAGACTGCATTTGGATATCAATTCTGAACTCGCATGTTATTGCGAATACAACGCAGACGTTGACATTACCCTACTTTGTATGTTTGCCTGGAGGCCATGTTGGGCTATGTGTTGAAATAGTGATTCTTCTTAGTTTGCTTTCTCTTCAATCATACAGAGAGTAATGAAAATGCATGCATTTCCAGATTCTCCTTTCCAAGCAGAACATGAATCATCACTATCTTTCAGATCTGGTCTTTCACTGAGCTGCAAACTAGAGTTGTAAAAGTTGAATTCTGCCTCCCCATTGATAGGTCTTATACGAGTTGTTGAGAGCAGGCCTCCCTGTAACCATGCCGGAAACTGAACTGGTGTCCTAGACTGCATTTGGATATCAATTCTGAACTCGCATGTTATTGCGAATACAACGCAGACGTTGACATTCCCCTACTTTGTATGTTTGCCTGGAGGCCATGTTGGGCTATGTGTTGAAATAGCGATTCTTCTTAGTTTCCTTTCTCTTCAATCATACAGAGAGTAATGAAAATGCATGCATTTCCAGATTCTCCTTTCCAAGCAGAACATGAATCATCACTATCTTTCAGATCTGGTCTTTCGCTGGGCTGCAAACTCGAGTTGTAAAAGTTGAATTCTGCCTTCCCATTGATTGGGCTTATACGAGCTGTTGAGAGCAGGCCTCCCTCTAACCATGCCGGAAACTGAACTGGTGTCCTAGACTGCATTTGGATATCAATTCTGAACTCGCATGTTATTGCGAATACAACGCAGACGTTGACATTACCCTACTTTGTATGTTTGCGTGGAAGCCATGTTGGGCTATATGTTGAAATAGCGATTCTTCTTAGTTTGCTTTCTCTTCAATCATACAGAGAGTAATGAAAATGCATGCATTTCCAGATTCTCCTTTCCAAGCAGAACATGAATCATCACTGTCTTTCAGATCTGGTCTTTCACTGGGCTGCAAACTCGAGTTGTAAAAGTTCAATTCTGCCTTCCCATTGATTGGGCTTATACGAGTTGTTGAGAGCAGGCCTCCCTGTAACCATGCCGGAAACTGAACTGGTGTCCTAGACTGCATTTGGATATCAATTCTGAACTCGCATGTTATTGCGAATACAACGCAGACCTTGACATTCCCCTACTTTGTATGTTTGCCTGGAGGCCATGTTGGGCTATGTGTTGAAATAGCGATTCTTCTTAGTTTCCTTTCTCTTCAATCATACAGAGAGTAATGAAAATGCATGCATTTCCAGATTCTCCTTTCCATGCAGAACATGAATCATCACTATCTTTCAGATCTGGTCTTTCACTGGGCTGCAAATTCGAGTTGTAAAAGTTGAATTCTGCCTTCCCATTCATAGGGCTTATACGAGTTATTGAGACCAGGCCTCCCTGTAACCATGCCGGAAACTGAACTGGTGTCCTAGACTGCATTTGGATATCAATTCTGAACTCGCATGTTATTGCGAATACAACGCAGACGTTGACATTCCCCTACTTTGTATGTTTGCCTGGAGGCCATGTTGGGCTATGTGTTGAAATAGCGATTCTTCTTAGTTTGCTTTCTCTTCAATCATACAGAGAGTAATGAAAATGCATGCATTTCCAGATTCTCCTTTCCAAGCAGAACATGAATCATCACTGTCTTTCAGATATGGTCTTTCACTGGGCTGCAAACTAGAGTTGTAAAAGTTGAATTCTGCCTCCCCGTTGATAGGTCTTATACGAGTTGTTGAGAGCAGGCCTCCCTCTAACCATGCCGGAAACTGAACTGGTGTCCTAGACTGCATTTGGATATCAATTATGAACTCGCATGTTATTGCGAATACAACGCAGACGTTGACATTCCCCTACTTTGTATGTTTGCGTGGAGGCCATGTTGGGCTATGTGTTGAAATAGCGATTCTTCTTAGTTTCCTTTCTCTTCAATCATACAGAGAGTAATGAAAATGCATGCATTTCCAGATTCTCCTTTCCAAGCAGAACATGAATCATCACTGTCTTTCAGATATGGTCTTTCACTGGGCTGCAAACTCGAGTTGTAAAAGTTGAATTCTGCCTTCCCATTGATAGGGCTTATATGAGTTGTTGAGAGCAGGCCTCCCTGTAACCATGCCGGAAACTGAACTGGTGTCCTAGACTGCATTTGGATATGAATTCTGAACTCGCATGTTATTGCGAATACAACGCAGACGTTGACATTCCCCTACTTTGTATGTTTGCGTGGAGGCCATGTTGGGCTATGTGTTGAAATAGCGATTCTTCTTAGTTTCCTTTCTCTTCAATCATACAGAGAGTAATGAAAATGCATGCATTTCCAGATTCTCCTTTCCAAGCAGAACATGAATCATCACTATCTTTCAGATCTGGTCTTTCACTGGGCTGCAAACTCGAGTTGTAAAAGTTGAATTCTGCCTTCCCATTGATTGGGCTTATACGAGCTGTTGAGAGCAGGCCTCCCTGTAACCATGCCGGAAACTGAACTGGTGTCCTAGACTGCATTTGGATATCAATTCTGAACTTGCATGTTATTGCGAATACAACGCAGACGTTGACATTCCCCTACTTTGTATGTTTGCGTGGAAGCCATGTTGGGCTATATGTTGAAATAGCGATTCTTCTTAGTTTGCTTTCTCTTCAATCATACAGAGAGTAATGAAAATGCATGCATTTCCAGATTCTCCTTTCCAAGCAGAACATGAATCATCACTGTCTTTCAGATATGGTCTTTCACTGGGCTGCAAACTCGAGTTGTAAAAGTTGAATTCTGCCTTCCCATTGATAGGGCTTATACGAGTTGTTGAGAGCAGGCCTCCCTGTAACTATGCCGGAAACTGAACTGGTGTCCTAGACTGCATTTGGATATCAATTCTGAACTCGCATGTTATTGCGAATACAACGCAGACGTTGACATTCCCCTACTTTGTATGTTTGCCTGGAGGCCATGTTGGGCTATGTGTTGAAATAGTGATTCTTCTTAGTTTGCTTTCTCTTCAATCATACAGAGAGTAATGAAAATGCATGCATTTCCAGATTCTCCTTTCCAAGCAGAACATGAATCATCACTATCTTTCAGATCTGGTCTTTCACTGAGCTGCAAACTAGAGTTGTAAAAGTTGAATTCTGCCTCCCCATTGATAGGTCTTATACGAGTTGTTGAGAGCAGGCCTCCCTGTAACCATGCCGGAAACTGAACTGGTGTCCTAGACTGCATTTGGATATCAATTCTGAACTCGCATGTTATTGCGAATACAACGCAGACGTTGACATTCCCCTACTTTGTATGTTTGCCTGGAGGCCATGTTGGGCTATGTGTTGAAATAGCGATTCTTCTTAGTTTCCTTTCTCTTCAATCATACAGAGAGTAATGAAAATGCATGCATTTCCAGATTCTCCTTTCCAAGCAGAACATGAATCATCACTATCTTTCAGATCTGGTCTTTCGCTGGGCTGCAAACTCGAGTTGTAAAAGTTGAATTCTGCCTTCCCATTGATTGGGCTTATACGAGCTGTTGAGAGCAGGCCTCCCTCTAACCATGCCGGAAACTGAACTGGTGTCCTAGACTGCATTTGGATATCAATTCTGAACTCGCATGTTATTGCGAATACAACGCAGACGTTGACATTACCCTACTTTGTATGTTTGCGTGGAAGCCATGTTGGGCTATATGTTGAAATAGCGATTCTTCTTAGTTTGCTTTCTCTTCAATCATACAGAGAGTAATGAAAATGCATGCATTTCCAGATTCTCCTTTCCAAGCAGAACATGAATCATCACTGTCTTTCAGATCTGGTCTTTCACTGGGCTGCAAACTCGAGTTGTAAAAGTTCAATTCTGCCTTCCCATTGATTGGGCTTATACGAGTTGTTGAGAGCAGGCCTCCCTGTAACCATGCCGGAAACTGAACTGGTGTCCTAGACTGCATTTGGATATCAATTCTGAACTCGCATGTTATTGCGAATACAACGCAGACCTTGACATTCCCCTACTTTGTATGTTTGCCTGGAGGCCATGTTGGGCTATGTGTTGAAATAGCGATTCTTCTTAGTTTCCTTTCTCTTCAATCATACAGAGAGTAATGAAAATGCATGCATTTCCAGATTCTCCTTTCCATGCAGAACATGAATCATCACTATCTTTCAGATCTGGTCTTTCACTGGGCTGCAAATTCGAGTTGTAAAAGTTGAATTCTGCCTTCCCATTCATAGGGCTTATACGAGTTATTGAGACCAGGCCTCCCTGTAACCATGCCGGAAACTGAACTGGTGTCCTAGACTGCATTTGGATATCAATTCTGAACTCGCATGTTATTGCGAATACAACGCAGACGTTGACATTCCCCTACTTTGTATGTTTGCCTGGAGGCCATGTTGGGCTATGTGTTGAAATAGCGATTCTTCTTAGTTTGCTTTCTCTTCAATCATACAGAGAGTAATGAAAATGCATGCATTTCCAGATTCTCCTTTCCAAGCAGAACATGAATCATCACTGTCTTTCAGATATGGTCTTTCACTGGGCTGCAAACTAGAGTTGTAAAAGTTGAATTCTGCCTCCCCGTTGATAGGTCTTATACGAGTTGTTGAGAGCAGGCCTCCCTCTAACCATGCCGGAAACTGAACTGGTGTCCTAGACTGCATTTGGATATCAATTATGAACTCGCATGTTATTGCGAATACAACGCAGACGTTGACATTCCCCTACTTTGTATGTTTGCGTGGAGGCCATGTTGGGCTATGTGTTGAAATAGCGATTCTTCTTAGTTTCCTTTCTCTTCAATCATACAGAGAGTAATGAAAATGCATGCATTTCCAGATTCTCCTTTCCAAGCAGAACATGAATCATCACTGTCTTTCAGATATGGTCTTTCACTGGGCTGCAAACTCGAGTTGTAAAAGTTGAATTCTGCCTTCCCATTGATAGGGCTTATATGAGTTGTTGAGAGCAGGCCTCCCTGTAACCATGCCGGAAACTGAACTGGTGTCCTAGACTGCATTTGGATATGAATTCTGAACTCGCATGTTATTGCGAATACAACGCAGACGTTGACATTCCCCTACTTTGTATGTTTGCGTGGAGGCCATGTTGGGCTATGTGTTGAAATAGCGATTCTTCTTAGTTTCCTTTCTCTTCAATCATACAGAGAGTAATGAAAATGCATGCATTTCCAGATTCTCCTTTCCAAGCAGAACATGAATCATCACTATCTTTCAGATCTGGTCTTTCACTGGGCTGCAAACTCGAGTTGTAAAAGTTGAATTCTGCCTTCCCATTGATTGGGCTTATACGAGCTGTTGAGAGCAGGCCTCCCTGTAACCATGCCGGAAACTGAACTGGTGTCCTAGACTGCATTTGGATATCAATTCTGAACTTGCATGTTATTGCGAATACAACGCAGACGTTGACATTCCCCTACTTTGTATGTTTGCGTGGAAGCCATGTTGGGCTATATGTTGAAATAGCGATTCTTCTTAGTTTGCTTTCTCTTCAATCATACAGAGAGTAATGAAAATGCATGCATTTCCAGATTCTCCTTTCCAAGCAGAACATGAATCATCACTGTCTTTCAGATATGGTCTTTCACTGGGCTGCAAACTCGAGTTGTAAAAGTTGAATTCTGCCTTCCCATTGATAGGGCTTATACGAGTTGTTGAGAGCAGGCCTCCCTGTAACCATGCCGGAAACTGAACTGGTGTCCTAGACTGCATTTGGATATCAATTCTGAACTCGCATGTTATTGCGAATACAACGCAGACGTTGACATTACCCTACTTTGTATGTTTGCCTGGAGGCCATGTTGGGCTATGTGTTGAAATAGTGATTCTTCTTAGTTTGCTTTCTCTTCAATCATACAGAGAGTAATGAAAATGCATGCATTTCCAGATTCTCCTTTCCAAGCAGAACATGAATCATCACTATCTTTCAGATCTGGTCTTTCACTGAGCTGCAAACTAGAGTTGTAAAAGTTGAATTCTGCCTCCCCATTGATAGGTCTTATACGAGTTGTTGAGAGCAGGCCTCCCTGTAACCATGCCGGAAACTGAACTGGTGTCCTAGACTGCATTTGG
Organism: Candoia aspera; assembly: GCF_035149785.1. Taxonomy (NCBI): domain Eukaryota; kingdom Metazoa; phylum Chordata; class Lepidosauria; order Squamata; family Candoiidae; genus Candoia; species Candoia aspera. The sequence continues at coordinate 24,802,241 of NC_086164.1, forward strand.
ATATCAATTCTGAACTCGCATGTTATTGCGAATACAACGCAGACGTTGACATTCCCCTACTTTGTATGTTTGCCTGGAGGCCATGTTGGGCTATGTGTTGAAATAGCGATTCTTCTTAGTTTCCTTTCTCTTCAATCATACAGAGAGTAATGAAAATGCATGCATTTCCAGATTCTCCTTTCCAAGCAGAACATGAATCATCACTATCTTTCAGATCTGGTCTTTCGCTGGGCTGCAAACTCGAGTTGTAAAAGTTGAATTCTGCCTTCCCATTGATTGGGCTTATACGAGCTGTTGAGAGCAGGCCTCCCTCTAACCATGCCGGAAACTGAACTGGTGTCCTAGACTGCATTTGGATATCAATTCTGAACTCGCATGTTATTGCGAATACAACGCAGACGTTGACATTACCCTACTTTGTATGTTTGCGTGGAAGCCATGTTGGGCTATATGTTGAAATAGCGATTCTTCTTAGTTTGCTTTCTCTTCAATCATACAGAGAGTAATGAAAATGCATGCATTTCCAGATTCTCCTTTCCAAGCAGAACATGAATCATCACTGTCTTTCAGATCTGGTCTTTCACTGGGCTGCAAACTCGAGTTGTAAAAGTTCAATTCTGCCTTCCCATTGATTGGGCTTATACGAGTTGTTGAGAGCAGGCCTCCCTGTAACCATGCCGGAAACTGAACTGGTGTCCTAGACTGCATTTGGATATCAATTCTGAACTCGCATGTTATTGCGAATACAACGCAGACCTTGACATTCCCCTACTTTGTATGTTTGCCTGGAGGCCATGTTGGGCTATGTGTTGAAATAGCGATTCTTCTTAGTTTCCTTTCTCTTCAATCATACAGAGAGTAATGAAAATGCATGCATTTCCAGATTCTCCTTTCCAAGCAGAACATGAATCATCACTATCTTTCAGATCTGGTCTTTCACTGAGCTGCAAACTAGAGTTGTAAAAGTTGAATTCTGCCTCCCCATTGATAGGTCTTATACGAGTTGTTGAGAGCAGGCCTCCCTGTAACCATGCCGGAAACTGAACTGGTGTCCTAGACTGCATTTGGATATCAATTCTGAACTCGCATGTTATTGCGAATACAACGCAGACGTTGACATTCCCCTACTTTGTATGTTTGCCTGGAGGCCATGTTGGGCTATGTGTTGAAATAGCGATTCTTCTTAGTTTCCTTTCTCTTCAATCATACAGAGAGTAATGAAAATGCATGCATTTCCAGATTCTCCTTTCCAAGCAGAACATGAATCATCACTATCTTTCAGATCTGGTCTTTCGCTGGGCTGCAAACTCGAGTTGTAAAAGTTGAATTCTGCCTTCCCATTGATTGGGCTTATACGAGCTGTTGAGAGCAGGCCTCCCTCTAACCATGCCGGAAACTGAACTGGTGTCCTAGACTGCATTTGGATATCAATTCTGAACTCGCATGTTATTGCGAATACAACGCAGACGTTGACATTACCCTACTTTGTATGTTTGCGTGGAAGCCATGTTGGGCTATATGTTGAAATAGCGATTCTTCTTAGTTTGCTTTCTCTTCAATCATACAGAGAGTAATGAAAATGCATGCATTTCCAGATTCTCCTTTCCAAGCAGAACATGAATCATCACTGTCTTTCAGATCTGGTCTTTCACTGGGCTGCAAACTCGAGTTGTAAAAGTTCAATTCTGCCTTCCCATTGATTGGGCTTATACGAGTTGTTGAGAGCAGGCCTCCCTGTAACCATGCCGGAAACTGAACTGGTGTCCTAGACTGCATTTGGATATCAATTCTGAACTCGCATGTTATTGCGAATACAACGCAGACCTTGACATTCCCCTACTTTGTATGTTTGCCTGGAGGCCATGTTGGGCTATGTGTTGAAATAGCGATTCTTCTTAGTTTCCTTTCTCTTCAATCATACAGAGAGTAATGAAAATGCATGCATTTCCAGATTCTCCTTTCCATGCAGAACATGAATCATCACTATCTTTCAGATCTGGTCTTTCACTGGGCTGCAAATTCGAGTTGTAAAAGTTGAATTCTGCCTTCCCATTCATAGGGCTTATACGAGTTATTGAGACCAGGCCTCCCTGTAACCATGCCGGAAACTGAACTGGTGTCCTAGACTGCATTTGGATATCAATTCTGAACTCGCATGTTATTGCGAATACAACGCAGACGTTGACATTCCCCTACTTTGTATGTTTGCCTGGAGGCCATGTTGGGCTATGTGTTGAAATTGTGATTCTTCTTAGTTTGCTTTATCTTCAATCATACAGAGAGTAATGAAAATGCATGCATTTCCAGATTCTCCTTTCCAAGCAGAACATGAATCATCACTATCTTTCAGATCTGGTCTTTCACTGAGCTGCAAACTAGAGTTGTAAAAGTTGAATTCTGCCTCCCCGTTGATAGGTCTTATACGAGTTGTTGAGAGCAGGCCTCCCTCTAACCATGCCGGAAACTGAACTGGTGTCCTAGACTGCATTTGGATATCAATTCTGAACTCGCATGTTATTGCGAATACAACGCAGACGTTGACATTCCCCTACTTTGTATGTTTGCGTGGAAGCCATGTTGGGCTATATGTTGAAATAGCGATTCTTCTTAGTTTGCTTTCTCTTCAATCATACAGAGAGTAATGAAAATGCATGCATTTCCAGATTCTCCTTTCCAAGCAGAACATGAATCATCACTGTCTTTCAGATATGGTCTTTCACTGGGCTGCAAACTCGAGTTGTAAAAGTTGAATTCTGCCTTCCCATTGATAGGGCTTATACGAGTTGTTGAGAGCAGGCCTCCCTGTAACCATGCCGGAAACTGAACTGGTGTCCTAGACTGCATTTGGATATCAATTCTGAACTCGCATGTTATTGCGAATACAACGCAGACGTTGACATTACCCTACTTTGTATGTTTGCCTGGAGGCCATGTTGGGCTATGTGTTGAAATAGTGATTCTTCTTAGTTTGCTTTCTCTTCAATCATACAGAGAGTAATGAAAATGCATGCATTTCCAGATTCTCCTTTCCAAGCAGAACATGAATCATCACTATCTTTCAGATCTGGTCTTTCACTGAGCTGCAAACTAGAGTTGTAAAAGTTGAATTCTGCCTCCCCATTGATAGGTCTTATACGAGTTGTTGAGAGCAGGCCTCCCTGTAACCATGCCGGAAACTGAACTGGTGTCCTAGACTGCATTTGGATATCAATTCTGAACTCGCATGTTATTGCGAATACAACGCAGACGTTGACATTCCCCTACTTTGTATGTTTGCCTGGAGGCCATGTTGGGCTATGTGTTGAAATAGCGATTCTTCTTAGTTTCCTTTCTCTTCAATCATACAGAGAGTAATGAAAATGCATGCATTTCCAGATTCTCCTTTCCAAGCAGAACATGAATCATCACTATCTTTCAGATCTGGTCTTTCGCTGGGCTGCAAACTCGAGTTGTAAAAGTTGAATTCTGCCTTCCCATTGATTGGGCTTATACGAGCTGTTGAGAGCAGGCCTCCCTCTAACCATGCCGGAAACTGAACTGGTGTCCTAGACTGCATTTGGATATCAATTCTGAACTCGCATGTTATTGCGAATACAACGCAGACGTTGACATTACCCTACTTTGTATGTTTGCGTGGAAGCCATGTTGGGCTATATGTTGAAATAGCGATTCTTCTTAGTTTGCTTTCTCTTCAATCATACAGAGAGTAATGAAAATGCATGCATTTCCAGATTCTCCTTTCCAAGCAGAACATGAATCATCACTGTCTTTCAGATCTGGTCTTTCACTGGGCTGCAAACTCGAGTTGTAAAAGTTCAATTCTGCCTTCCCATTGATTGGGCTTATACGAGTTGTTGAGAGCAGGCCTCCCTGTAACCATGCCGGAAACTGAACTGGTGTCCTAGACTGCATTTGGATATCAATTCTGAACTCGCATGTTATTGCGAATACAACGCAGACCTTGACATTCCCCTACTTTGTATGTTTGCCTGGAGGCCATGTTGGGCTATGTGTTGAAATAGCGATTCTTCTTAGTTTCCTTTCTCTTCAATCATACAGAGAGTAATGAAAATGCATGCATTTCCAGATTCTCCTTTCCATGCAGAACATGAATCATCACTATCTTTCAGATCTGGTCTTTCACTGGGCTGCAAATTCGAGTTGTAAAAGTTGAATTCTGCCTTCCCATTCATAGGGCTTATACGAGTTATTGAGACCAGGCCTCCCTGTAACCATGCCGGAAACTGAACTGGTGTCCTAGACTGCATTTGGATATCAATTCTGAACTCGCATGTTATTGCGAATACAACGCAGACGTTGACATTCCCCTACTTTGTATGTTTGCCTGGAGGCCATGTTGGGCTATGTGTTGAAATTGTGATTCTTCTTAGTTTGCTTTATCTTCAATCATACAGAGAGTAATGAAAATGCATGCATTTCCAGATTCTCCTTTCCAAGCAGAACATGAATCATCACTATCTTTCAGATCTGGTCTTTCACTGAGCTGCAAACTAGAGTTGTAAAAGTTGAATTCTGCCTCCCCGTTGATAGGTCTTATACGAGTTGTTGAGAGCAGGCCTCCCTCTAACCATGCCGGAAACTGAACTGGTGTCCTAGACTGCATTTGGATATCAATTCTGAACTCGCATGTTATTGCGAATACAACGCAGACGTTGACATTCCCCTACTTTGTATGTTTGCGTGGAAGCCATGTTGGGCTATATGTTGAAATAGCGATTCTTCTTAGTTTGCTTTCTCTTCAATCATACAGAGAGTAATGAAAATGCATGCATTTCCAGATTCTCCTTTCCAAGCAGAACATGAATCATCACTGTCTTTCAGATATGGTCTTTCACTGGGCTGCAAACTCGAGTTGTAAAAGTTGAATTCTGCCTTCCCATTGATAGGGCTTATACGAGTTGTTGAGAGCAGGCCTCCCTGTAACCATGCCGGAAACTGAACTGGTGTCCTAGACTGCATTTGGATATCAATTCTGAACTCGCATGTTATTGCGAATACAACGCAGACGTTGACATTCCCCTACTTTGTATGTTTGCCTGGAGGCCATGTTGGGCTATGTGTTGAAATAGTGATTCTTCTTAGTTTGCTTTCTCTTCAATCATACAGAGAGTAATGAAAATGCATGCATTTCCAGATTCTCCTTTCCAAGCAGAACATGAATCATCACTATCTTTCAGATCTGGTCTTTCACTGAGCTGCAAACTAGAGTTGTAAAAGTTGAATTCTGCCTCCCCATTGATAGGTCTTATACGAGTTGTTGAGAGCAGGCCTCCCTGTAACCATGCCGGAAACTGAACTGGTGTCCTAGACTGCATTTGGATATCAATTCTGAACTCGCATGTTATTGCGAATACAACGCAGACGTTGACATTCCCCTACTTTGTATGTTTGCCTGGAGGCCATGTTGGGCTATGTGTTGAAATAGCGATTCTTCTTAGTTTCCTTTCTCTTCAATCATACAGAGAGTAATGAAAATGCATGCATTTCCAGATTCTCCTTTCCAAGCAGAACATGAATCATCACTATCTTTCAGATCTGGTCTTTCGCTGGGCTGCAAACTCGAGTTGTAAAAGTTGAATTCTGCCTTCCCATTGATTGGGCTTATACGAGCTGTTGAGAGCAGGCCTCCCTCTAACCATGCCGGAAACTGAACTGGTGTCCTAGACTGCATTTGGATATCAATTCTGAACTCGCATGTTATTGCGAATACAACGCAGACGTTGACATTACCCTACTTTGTATGTTTGCGTGGAAGCCATGTTGGGCTATATGTTGAAATAGCGATTCTTCTTAGTTTGCTTTCTCTTCAATCATACAGAGAGTAATGAAAATGCATGCATTTCCAGATTCTCCTTTCCAAGCAGAACATGAATCATCACTGTCTTTCAGATCTGGTCTTTCACTGGGCTGCAAACTCGAGTTGTAAAAGTTCAATTCTGCCTTCCCATTGATTGGGCTTATACGAGTTGTTGAGAGCAGGCCTCCCTGTAACCATGCCGGAAACTGAACTGGTGTCCTAGACTGCATTTGGATATCAATTCTGAACTCGCATGTTATTGCGAATACAACGCAGACCTTGACATTCCCCTACTTTGTATGTTTGCCTGGAGGCCATGTTGGGCTATGTGTTGAAATAGCGATTCTTCTTAGTTTCCTTTCTCTTCAATCATACAGAGAGTAATGAAAATGCATGCATTTCCAGATTCTCCTTTCCATGCAGAACATGAATCATCACTATCTTTCAGATCTGGTCTTTCACTGGGCTGCAAATTCGAGTTGTAAAAGTTGAATTCTGCCTTCCCATTCATAGGGCTTATACGAGTTATTGAGACCAGGCCTCCCTGTAACCATGCCGGAAACTGAACTGGTGTCCTAGACTGCATTTGGATATCAATTCTGAACTCGCATGTTATTGCGAATACAACGCAGACGTTGACATTCCCCTACTTTGTATGTTTGCCTGGAGGCCATGTTGGGCTATGTGTTGAAATTGTGATTCTTCTTAGTTTGCTTTATCTTCAATCATACAGAGAGTAATGAAAATGCATGCATTTCCAGATTCTCCTTTCCAAGCAGAACATGAATCATCACTATCTTTCAGATCTGGTCTTTCACTGAGCTGCAAACTAGAGTTGTAAAAGTTGAATTCTGCCTCCCCGTTGATAGGTCTTATACGAGTTGTTGAGAGCAGGCCTCCCTCTAACCATGCCGGAAACTGAACTGGTGTCCTAGACTGCATTTGGATATCAATTCTGAACTCGCATGTTATTGCGAATACAACGCAGACGTTGACATTCCCCTACTTTGTATGTTTGCGTGGAAGCCATGTTGGGCTATATGTTGAAATAGCGATTCTTCTTAGTTTGCTTTCTCTTCAATCATACAGAGAGTAATGAAAATGCATGCATTTCCAGATTCTCCTTTCCAAGCAGAACATGAATCATCACTGTCTTTCAGATATGGTCTTTCACTGGGCTGCAAACTCGAGTTGTAAAAGTTGAATTCTGCCTTCCCATTGATAGGGCTTATACGAGTTGTTGAGAGCAGGCCTCCCTGTAACCATGCCGGAAACTGAACTGGTGTCCTAGACTGCATTTGGATATCAATTCTGAACTCGCATGTTATTGCGAATACAACGCAGACGTTGACATTCCCCTACTTTGTATGTTTGCCTGGAGGCCATGTTGGGCTATGTGTTGAAATAGCGATTCTTCTTAGTTTGCTTTCTCTTCAATCATACAGAGAGTAATGAAAATGCATGCATTTCCAGATTCTCCTTTCCAAGCAGAACATGAATCATCACTATCTTTCAGATCTGGTCTTTCACTGAGCTGCAAACTAGAGTTGTAAAAGTTGAATTCTGCCTCCCCATTGATAGGTCTTATACGAGTTGTTGAGAGCAGGCCTCCCTGTAACCATGCCGGAAACTGAACTGGTGTCCTAGACTGCATTTGGATATCAATTCTGAACTCGCATGTTATTGCGAATACAACGCAGACGTTGACATTCCCCTACTTTGTATGTTTGCGTGGAGGCCATGTTGGGCTATGTGTTGAAATAGCGATTCTTCTTAGTTTGCTTTCTCTTCAATCATACAGAGAGTAATGAAAATGCATGCATTTCCAGATTCTCCTTTCCAAGCAGAACATGAATCATCACTGTCTTTCAGATATGGTCTTTCACTGGGCTGCAAACTCGAGTTGTAAAAGTTGAATTCTGCCTTCCCATTGATAGGGCTTATACGAGTTGTTGAGAGCAGGCCTCCCTGTAACCATGCCGGAAACTGAACTGGTGTCCTAGACTGCATTTGGATATCAATTCTGAACTCGCATGTTATTGCGAATACAACGCAGACGTTGACATTACCCTACTTTGTATGTTTGCCTGGAGGCCATGTTGGGCTATGTGTTGAAATAGTGATTCTTCTTAGTTTGCTTTCTCTTCAATCATACAGAGAGTAATGAAAATGCATGCATTTCCAGATTCTCCTTTCCAAGCAGAACATGAATCATCACTATCTTTCAGATCTGGTCTTTCACTGAGCTGCAAACTAGAGTTGTAAAAGTTGAATTCTGCCTCCCCATTGATAGGTCTTATACGAGTTGTTGAGAGCAGGCCTCCCTGTAACCATGCCGGAAACTGAACTGGTGTCCTAGACTGCATTTGGATATCAATTCTGAACTCGCATGTTATTGCGAATACAACGCAGACGTTGACATTCCCCTACTTTGTATGTTTGCCTGGAGGCCATGTTGGGCTATGTGTTGAAATAGCGATTCTTCTTAGTTTCCTTTCTCTTCAATCATACAGAGAGTAATGAAAATGCATGCATTTCCAGATTCTCCTTTCCAAGCAGAACATGAATCATCACTATCTTTCAGATCTGGTCTTTCGCTGGGCTGCAAACTCGAGTTGTAAAAGTTGAATTCTGCCTTCCCATTGATTGGGCTTATACGAGCTGTTGAGAGCAGGCCTCCCTCTAACCATGCCGGAAACTGAACTGGTGTCCTAGACTGCATTTGGATATCAATTCTGAACTCGCATGTTATTGCGAATACAACGCAGACGTTGACATTACCCTACTTTGTATGTTTGCGTGGAAGCCATGTTGGGCTATATGTTGAAATAGCGATTCTTCTTAGTTTGCTTTCTCTTCAATCATACAGAGAGTAATGAAAATGCATGCATTTCCAGATTCTCCTTTCCAAGCAGAACATGAATCATCACTGTCTTTCAGATCTGGTCTTTCACTGGGCTGCAAACTCGAGTTGTAAAAGTTCAATTCTGCCTTCCCATTGATTGGGCTTATACGAGTTGTTGAGAGCAGGCCTCCCTGTAACCATGCCGGAAACTGAACTGGTGTCCTAGACTGCATTTGGATATCAATTCTGAACTCGCATGTTATTGCGAATACAACGCAGACCTTGACATTCCCCTACTTTGTATGTTTGCCTGGAGGCCATGTTGGGCTATGTGTTGAAATAGCGATTCTTCTTAGTTTCCTTTCTCTTCAATCATACAGAGAGTAATGAAAATGCATGCATTTCCAGATTCTCCTTTCCATGCAGAACATGAATCATCACTATCTTTCAGATCTGGTCTTTCACTGGGCTGCAAATTCGAGTTGTAAAAGTTGAATTCTGCCTTCCCATTCATAGGGCTTATACGAGTTATTGAGACCAGGCCTCCCTGTAACCATGCCGGAAACTGAACTGGTGTCCTAGACTGCATTTGGATATCAATTCTGAACTCGCATGTTATTGCGAATACAACGCAGACGTTGACATTCCCCTACTTTGTATGTTTGCCTGGAGGCCATGTTGGGCTATGTGTTGAAATAGCGATTCTTCTTAGTTTGCTTTCTCTTCAATCATACAGAGAGTAATGAAAATGCATGCATTTCCAGATTCTCCTTTCCAAGCAGAACATGAATCATCACTGTCTTTCAGATATGGTCTTTCACTGGGCTGCAAACTAGAGTTGTAAAAGTTGAATTCTGCCTCCCCGTTGATAGGTCTTATACGAGTTGTTGAGAGCAGGCCTCCCTCTAACCATGCCGGAAACTGAACTGGTGTCCTAGACTGCATTTGGATATCAATTATGAACTCGCATGTTATTGCGAATACAACGCAGACGTTGACATTCCCCTACTTTGTATGTTTGCGTGGAGGCCATGTTGGGCTATGTGTTGAAATAGCGATTCTTCTTAGTTTCCTTTCTCTTCAATCATACAGAGAGTAATGAAAATGCATGCATTTCCAGATTCTCCTTTCCAAGCAGAACATGAATCATCACTGTCTTTCAGATATGGTCTTTCACTGGGCTGCAAACTCGAGTTGTAAAAGTTGAATTCTGCCTTCCCATTGATAGGGCTTATATGAGTTGTTGAGAGCAGGCCTCCCTGTAACCATGCCGGAAACTGAACTGGTGTCCTAGACTGCATTTGGATATGAATTCTGAACTCGCATGTTATTGCGAATACAACGCAGACGTTGACATTCCCCTACTTTGTATGTTTGCGTGGAGGCCATGTTGGGCTATGTGTTGAAATAGCGATTCTTCTTAGTTTCCTTTCTCTTCAATCATACAGAGAGTAATGAAAATGCATGCATTTCCAGATTCTCCTTTCCAAGCAGAACATGAATCATCACTATCTTTCAGATCTGGTCTTTCACTGGGCTGCAAACTCGAGTTGTAAAAGTTGAATTCTGCCTTCCCATTGATTGGGCTTATACGAGCTGTTGAGAGCAGGCCTCCCTGTAACCATGCCGGAAACTGAACTGGTGTCCTAGACTGCATTTGGATATCAATTCTGAACTTGCATGTTATTGCGAATACAACGCAGACGTTGACATTCCCCTACTTTGTATGTTTGCGTGGAAGCCATGTTGGGCTATATGTTGAAATAGCGATTCTTCTTAGTTTGCTTTCTCTTCAATCATACAGAGAGTAATGAAAATGCATGCATTTCCAGATTCTCCTTTCCAAGCAGAACATGAATCATCACTGTCTTTCAGATATGGTCTTTCACTGGGCTGCAAACTCGAGTTGTAAAAGTTGAATTCTGCCTTCCCATTGATAGGGCTTATACGAGTTGTTGAGAGCAGGCCTCCCTGTAACTATGCCGGAAACTGAACTGGTGTCCTAGACTGCATTTGGATATCAATTCTGAACTCGCATGTTATTGCGAATACAACGCAGACGTTGACATTCCCCTACTTTGTATGTTTGCCTGGAGGCCATGTTGGGCTATGTGTTGAAATAGTGATTCTTCTTAGTTTGCTTTCTCTTCAATCATACAGAGAGTAATGAAAATGCATGCATTTCCAGATTCTCCTTTCCAAGCAGAACATGAATCATCACTATCTTTCAGATCTGGTCTTTCACTGAGCTGCAAACTAGAGTTGTAAAAGTTGAATTCTGCCTCCCCATTGATAGGTCTTATACGAGTTGTTGAGAGCAGGCCTCCCTGTAACCATGCCGGAAACTGAACTGGTGTCCTAGACTGCATTTGGATATCAATTCTGAACTCGCATGTTATTGCGAATACAACGCAGACGTTGACATTCCCCTACTTTGTATGTTTGCCTGGAGGCCATGTTGGGCTATGTGTTGAAATAGCGATTCTTCTTAGTTTCCTTTCTCTTCAATCATACAGAGAGTAATGAAAATGCATGCATTTCCAGATTCTCCTTTCCAAGCAGAACATGAATCATCACTATCTTTCAGATCTGGTCTTTCACTGGGCTGCAAACTCGAGTTGTAAAAGTTGAATTCTGCCTTCCCATTGATTGGGCTTATACGAGCTGTTGAGAGCAGGCCTCCCTCTAACCATGCCGGAAACTGAACTGGTGTCCTAGACTGCATTTGGATATCAATTCTGAACTCGCATGTTATTGCGAATACAACGCAGACGTTGACATTACCCTACTTTGTATGTTTGCGTGGAAGCCATGTTGGGCTATATGTTGAAATAGCGATTCTTCTTAGTTTGCTTTCTCTTCAATCATACAGAGAGTAATGAAAATGCATGCATTTCCAGATTCTCCTTTCCAAGCAGAACATGAATCATCACTGTCTTTCAGATATGGTCTTTCACTGGGCTGCAAACTCGAGTTGTAAAAGTTGAATTCTGCCTTCCCATTGATAGGGCTTATACGAGTTGTTGAGAGCAGGCCTCCCTGTAACCATGCCGGAAACTGAACTGGTGTCCTAGACTGCATTTGGATATCAATTCTGAACTCGCATGTTATTGCGAATACAACGCAGACGTTGACATTACCCTACTTTGTATGTTTGCCTGGAGGCCATGTTGGGCTATGTGTTGAAATAGTGATTCTTCTTAGTTTGCTTTCTCTTCAATCATACAGAGAGTAATGAAAATGCATGCATTTCCAGATTCTCCTTTCCAAGCAGAACATGAATCATCACTATCTTTCAGATCTGGTCTTTCACTGAGCTGCAAACTAGAGTTGTAAAAGTTGAATTCTGCCTCCCCATTGATAGGTCTTATACGAGTTGTTGAGAGCAGGCCTCCCTGTAACCATGCCGGAAACTGAACTGGTGTCCTAGACTGCATTTGGATATCAATTCTGAACTCGCATGTTATTGCGAATACAACGCAGACGTTGACATTCCCCTACTTTGTATGTTTGCCTGGAGGCCATGTTGGGCTATGTGTTGAAATAGCGATTCTTCTTAGTTTCCTTTCTCTTCAATCATACAGAGAGTAATGAAAATGCATGCATTTCCAGATTCTCCTTTCCAAGCAGAACATGAATCATCACTATCTTTCAGATCTGGTCTTTCGCTGGGCTGCAAACTCGAGTTGTAAAAGTTGAATTCTGCCTTCCCATTGATTGGGCTTATACGAGCTGTTGAGAGCAGGCCTCCCTCTAACCATGCCGGAAACTGAACTGGTGTCCTAGACTGCATTTGGATATCAATTCTGAACTCGCATGTTATTGCGAATACAACGCAGACGTTGACATTACCCTACTTTGTATGTTTGCGTGGAAGCCATGTTGGGCTATATGTTGAAATAGCGATTCTTCTTAGTTTGCTTTCTCTTCAATCATACAGAGAGTAATGAAAATGCATGCATTTCCAGATTCTCCTTTCCAAGCAGAACATGAATCATCACTGTCTTTCAGATCTGGTCTTTCACTGGGCTGCAAACTCGAGTTGTAAAAGTTCAATTCTGCCTTCCCATTGATTGGGCTTATACGAGTTGTTGAGAGCAGGCCTCCCTGTAACCATGCCGGAAACTGAACTGGTGTCCTAGACTGCATTTGGATATCAATTCTGAACTCGCATGTTATTGCGAATACAACGCAGACCTTGACATTCCCCTACTTTGTATGTTTGCCTGGAGGCCATGTTGGGCTATGTGTTGAAATAGCGATTCTTCTTAGTTTCCTTTCTCTTCAATCATACAGAGAGTAATGAAAATGCATGCATTTCCAGATTCTCCTTTCCATGCAGAACATGAATCATCACTATCTTTCAGATCTGGTCTTTCACTGGGCTGCAAATTCGAGTTGTAAAAGTTGAATTCTGCCTTCCCATTCATAGGGCTTATACGAGTTATTGAGACCAGGCCTCCCTGTAACCATGCCGGAAACTGAACTGGTGTCCTAGACTGCATTTGGATATCAATTCTGAACTCGCATGTTATTGCGAATACAACGCAGACGTTGACATTCCCCTACTTTGTATGTTTGCCTGGAGGCCATGTTGGGCTATGTGTTGAAATTGTGATTCTTCTTAGTTTGCTTTATCTTCAATCATACAGAGAGTAATGAAAATGCATGCATTTCCAGATTCTCCTTTCCAAGCAGAACATGAATCATCACTATCTTTCAGATCTGGTCTTTCACTGAGCTGCAAACTAGAGTTGTAAAAGTTGAATTCTGCCTCCCCGTTGATAGGTCTTATACGAGTTGTTGAGAGCAGGCCTCCCTCTAACCATGCCGGAAACTGAACTGGTGTCCTAGACTGCATTTGGATATCAATTCTGAACTCGCATGTTATTGCGAATACAACGCAGACGTTGACATTCCCCTACTTTGTATGTTTGCGTGGAAGCCATGTTGGGCTATATGTTGAAATAGCGATTCTTCTTAGTTTGCTTTCTCTTCAATCATACAGAGAGTAATGAAAATGCATGCATTTCCAGATTCTCCTTTCCAAGCAGAACATGAATCATCACTGTCTTTCAGATATGGTCTTTCACTGGGCTGCAAACTCGAGTTGTAAAAGTTGAATTCTGCCTTCCCATTGATAGGGCTTATACGAGTTGTTGAGAGCAGGCCTCCCTGTAACCATGCCGGAAACTGAACTGGTGTCCTAGACTGCATTTGGATATCAATTCTGAACTCGCATGTTATTGCGAATACAACGCAGACGTTGACATTCCCCTACTTTGTATGTTTTCCTGGAGGCCATGTTGGGCTATGTGTTGAAATAGCGATTCTTCTTAGTTTGCTTTCTCTTCAATCATACAGAGAGTAATGAAAATGCATGCATTTCCAGATTCTCCTTTCCAAGCAGAACATGAATCATCACTATCTTTCAGATCTGGTCTTTCACTGAGCTGCAAACTAGAGTTGTAAAAGTTGAATTCTGCCTCCCCATTGATAGGTCTTATACGAGTTGTTGAGAGCAGGCCTCCCTGTAACCATGCCGGAAACTGAACTGGTGTCCTAGACTGCATTTGGATATCAATTCTGAACTCGCATGTTATTGCGAATACAACGCAGACGTTGACATTCCCCTACTTTGTATGTTTGCGTGGAGGCCATGTTGGGCTATGTGTTGAAATAGCGATTCTTCTTAGTTTCCTTTCTCTTCAATCATACAGAGAGTAATGAAAATGCATGCATTTCCAGATTCTCCTTTCCAAGCAGAACATGAATCATCACTGTCTTTCAGATATGGTCTTTCACTGGGCTGCAAACTCGAGTTGTAAAAGTTGAATTCTGCCTTCCCATTGATAGGGCTTATACGAGTTGTTGAGAGCAGGCCTCCCTGTAACCATGCCGGAAACTGAACTGCTGTCCTAGACTGCATTTGGATATGAATTCTGAACTCGCATGTTATTGCGAATACAACGCAGACGTTGACATTCCCCTACTTTGTATGTTTGCGTGGAGGCCATGTTGGGCTATGTGTTGAAATAGCGATTCTTCTTAGTTTCCTTTCTCTTCAATCATACAGAGAGTAATGAAAATGCATGCATTTCCAGATTCTCCTTTCCAAGCAGAACATGAATCATCACTATCTTTCAGATCTGGTCTTTCACTGGGCTGCAAACTCGAGTTGTAAAAGTTGAATTCTGCCTTCCCATTGATTGGGCTTATACGAGCTGTTGAGAGCAGGCCTCCCTGTAACCATGCCGGAAACTGAACTGGTGTCCTAGACTGCATTTGGATATCAATTCTGAACTTGCATGTTATTGCGAATACAACGCAGACGTTGACATTACCCTACTTTGTATGTTTGCGTGGAAGCCATGTTGGGCTATATGTTGAAATAGCGATTCTTCTTAGTTTGCTTTCTCTTCAATCATACAGAGAGTAATGAAAATGCATGCATTTCCAGATTCTCCTTTCCAAGCAGAACATGAATCATCACTGTCTTTCAGATATGGTCTTTCACTGGGCTGCAAACTCGAGTTGTAAAAGTTGAATTCTGCCTTCCCATTGATAGGGCTTATACGAGTTGTTGAGAGCAGGCCTCCCTGTAACTATGCCGGAAACTGAACTGGTGTCCTAGACTGCATTTGGATATCAATTCTGAACTCGCATGTTATTGCGAATACAACGCAGACGTTGACATTCCCCTACTTTGTATGTTTGCCTGGAGGCCATGTTGGGCTATGTGTTGAAATAGTGATTCTTCTTAGTTTGCTTTCTCTTCAATCATACAGAGAGTAATGAAAATGCATGCATTTCCAGATTCTCCTTTCCAAGCAGAACATGAATCATCACTATCTTTCAGATCTGGTCTTTCACTGAGCTGCAAACTAGAGTTGTAAAAGTCGAATTCTGCCTCCCCATTGATAGGTCTTATACGAGTTGTTGAGAGCAGGCCTCCCTGTAACCATGCCGGAAACTGAACTGGTGTCCTAGACTGCATTTGGATATCAATTCTGAACTCGCATGTTATTGCGAATACAACGCAGACGTTGACATTCCCCTACTTTGTATGTTTGCCTGGAGGCCATGTTGGGCTATGTGTTGAAATAGCGATTCTTCTTAGTTTCCTTTCTCTTCATTCATACAGAGAGTAATGAAAATGCATGCATTTCCAGATTCTCCTTTCCAAGCAGAACATGAATCATCACTATCTTTCAGATCTGGTCTTTCACTGGGCTGCAAACTCGAGTTGTAAAAGTTGAATTCTGCCTTCCCATTGATAGGGCTTATACGAGTTGTTGAGAGCAGGCCTCCCTGTAACCATGCCGGAAACTGAACTGGTGTCCTAGACTGCATTTGGATATCAATTCTGAACTCGCATGTTATTGCGAATACAACGCAGACGTTGACATTCCCCTACTTTGTATGTTTGCCTGGAGGCCATGTTGGGCTATGTGTTGAAATAGTGATTCTTCTTAGTTTGCTTTCTCTTCAATCATACAGAGAGTAATGAAAATGCATGCATTTCCAGATTCTCCTTTCCAAGCAGAACATGAATCATCACTATCTTTCAGATCTGGTCTTTCACTGAGCTGCAAACTAGAGTTGTAAAAGTTGAATTCTGCCTCCCCATTGATAGGTCTTATACGAGTTGTTGAGAGCAGGCCTCCCTGTAACCATGCCGGAAACTGAACTGGTGTCCTAGACTGCATTTGGATATCAATTCTGAACTCGCATGTTATTGCGAATACAACGCAGACGTTGACATTCCCCTACTTTGTATGTTTGCCTGGAGGCCATGTTGGGCTATGTGTTGAAATAGCGATTCTTCTTAGTTTCCTTTCTCTTCAATCATACAGAGAGTAATGAAAATGCATGCATTTCCAGATTCTCCTTTCCAAGCAGAACATGAATCATCACTATCTTTCAGATCTGGTCTTTCGCTGGGCTGCAAACTCGAGTTGTAAAAGTTGAATTCTGCCTTCCCATTGATTGGGCTTATACGAGCTGTTGAGAGCAGGCCTCCCTCTAACCATGCCGGAAACTGAACTGGTGTCCTAGACTGCATTTGGATATCAATTCTGAACTCGCATGTTATTGCGAATACAACGCAGACGTTGACATTACCCTACTTTGTATGTTTGCGTGGAAGCCATGTTGGGCTATATGTTGAAATAGCGATTCTTCTTAGTTTGCTTTCTCTTCAATCATACAGAGAGTAATGAAAATGCATGCATTTCCAGATTCTCCTTTCCAAGCAGAACATGAATCATCACTGTCTTTCAGATCTGGTCTTTCACTGGGCTGCAAACTCGAGTTGTAAAAGTTCAATTCTGCCTTCCCATTGATTGGGCTTATACGAGTTGTTGAGAGCAGGCCTCCCTGTAACCATGCCGGAAACTGAACTGGTGTCCTAGACTGCATTTGGATATCAATTCTGAACTCGCATGTTATTGCGAATACAACGCAGACCTTGACATTCCCCTACTTTGTATGTTTGCCTGGAGGCCATGTTGGGCTATGTGTTGAAATAGCGATTCTTCTTAGTTTCCTTTCTCTTCAATCATACAGAGAGTAATGAAAATGCATGCATTTCCAGATTCTCCTTTCCAAGCAGAACATGAATCACCACTATCTTTCAGATCCGGTCTTTCACTGGGCTGCAAACTCGAGTTGTAAAAGTTGAATTCTGCCTTCCCATTGATTGGGCTTATACGAGCTGTTGAGAGCAGGCCTCCCTGTAACCATGCCGGAAACTGAACTGGTGTCCTAGACTGCATTTGGATATCAATTCTGAACTCGCATGTTATTGCGAATACAACGCAGACGTTGACATTCCCCTACTTTGTATGTTTGCGTGGAAGCCATGTTGGGCTATATGTTGAAATAGCGATTCTTCTTAGTTTGATTTCTCTTCAATCATACAGAGAGTAATGAAAATGCATGCATTTCCAGATTCTCCTTTCCAAGCAGAACATGAATCATCACTATCTTTCAGATCTGGTCTTTCACTGAGCTGCAAACTAGAGTTGTAAAAGTTGAATTCTGCCTCCCCATTGATAGGTCTTATACGAGCTGTTGAGAGCAGGCCTCCCTGTAACCATGCCGGAAACTGAACTGGTGTCCTAGACTGCATTTGGATATCAATTCTGAACTCGCATGTTATTGCGAATACAACGCAGACGTTGACATTCCCCTACTTTGTATGTTTGCCTGGAGGCCATGTTGGGCTATGTGTTGAAATAGCGAATCTTCTTAGTTTCCTTTCTCTTCAATCATACAGAGAGTAATGAAAATGCATGCATTTCCAGATTCTCCTTTCCAAGCAGAACATGAATCATCACTATCTTTCAGATCTGGTCTTTCACTGGGCTGCAA
Source organism: Candoia aspera (assembly GCF_035149785.1). Taxonomy (NCBI): domain Eukaryota; kingdom Metazoa; phylum Chordata; class Lepidosauria; order Squamata; family Candoiidae; genus Candoia; species Candoia aspera. The sequence continues at coordinate 24,820,279 of NC_086164.1, forward strand.
ATTCGAGTTGTAAAAGTTGAATTCTGCCTCCCCATTGATATGGCTTATACGAGTTGTTGAGAGCAGGCCTCCCTGTAACCATGCCGGAAACTGAACTGGTGTCCTAGACTGCATTTGGATATCAATTCTGAACTCGCATGTTATTGCGAATACAACGCAGACGTTGACATTCCCCTACTTTGTATGTTTGCGTGGAGGCCATGTTGGGCTATGTGTTGAAATAGCGATTCTTCTTAGTTTCCTTTCTCTTCAATCATACAGAGAGTAATGAAAATGCATGCATTTCCAGATTCTCCTTTCCAAGCAGAACATGAATCATCACTATCTTTCAGATCCGGTCTTTCACTGGGCTGCAAACTCGAGTTGTAAAAGTTGAATTCTGCCTTCCCATTGATTGGGCTTATACGAGCTGTTGAGAGCAGGCCTCCCTGTAACCATGCCGGAAACTGAACTGGTGTCCTAGACTGCATTTGGATATCAATTCTGAACTCGCATGTTATTGCGAATACAACGCAGACGTTGACATTCCCCTACTTTGTATGTTTGCGTGGAAGCCATGTTGGGCTATATGTTGAAATAGCGATTCTTCTTAGTTTGCTTTCTCTTCAATCATACAGAGAGTAATGAAAATGCATGCATTTCCAGATTCTCCTTTCCAAGCAGAACATGAATCATCACTATCTTTCAGATCTGGTCTTTCACTGAGCTGCAAACTAGAGTTGTAAAAGTTGAATTCTGCCTCCCCATTGATAGGGCTTATACGAGCTGTTGAGAGCAGGCCTCCCTGTAACCATGCCGGAAACTGAACTGGTGTCCTAGACTGCATTTGGATATCAATTCTGAACTCGCATGTTATTGCGAATACAACGCAGACGTTGACATTCCCCTACTTTGTATGTTTGCCTGGAGGCCATGTTGGGCTATGTGTTGAAATAGCGAATCTTCTTAGTTTCCTTTCTCTTCAATCATACAGAGAGTAATGAAAATGCATGCATTTCCAGATTCTCCTTTCCAAGCAGAACATGAATCATCACTATCTTTCAGATCTGGTCTTTCACTGGGCTGCAAATTCGAGTTGTAAAAGTTGAATTCTGCCTTCCCATTGATAGGGCTTATACGAGTTATTGAGACCAGGCCTCCCTGTAACCATGCCGGAAACTGAACTGGTGAACTAGACTGCATTTGGATATCAATTCTGAACTCGCATGTTATTGCGAATACAACGCAGACGTTGACATTCCCCTACTTTGTATGTTTGCCTGGAGGCCATGTTGGGCTATGTGTTGAAATAGTAATTCTTCTTAGTTTGCTTTCTCTTCAATCATACAGATTGTAATGAAAATGCATGCATTTCCAGATTCTCCTTTCCAAGCAGAACATGAATCATCACTATCTTTCAGATCTGGTCTTTCACTGAGCTGCAAACTAGAGTTGTAAAAGTTGAATTCTGCCTCCCCATTGATAGGGCTTATACGAGTTGTTGAGAGCAGGCCTCCCTGTAACCATGCCGGAAACTGAACTGGTGTCCTAGACTGCATTTGGATATCAATTCTGAACTCGCATGTTATTGCGAATACAACGCAGACGTTGACATTCCCCTACTTTGTATGTTTGCCTGGAGGCCATGTTGGGCTATGGGTTGAAATAGTGATTCTTCTTAGTTTGCTTTCTCTTCAATCATACAGAGAGTAATGAAAATGCATGCATTTCCAGATTCTCCTTTCCAAGCAGAACATGAATCATCACTATCTTTCAGATCTGGTCTTTCACTGAGCTGCAAACTAGAGTTGTAAAAGTTGAATTCTGCCTCCCCATTGATAGGGCTTATACGAGTTGTTGAGAGCAGGCCTCCCTGTAACCATGCCGGAAACTGAACTGGTGTCCTAGACTGCATTTGGATATCAATTCTGAACTCGCATGTTATTGCGAATACAACGCAGACGTTGACATTCCCCTACTTTGTATGTTTACCTGGAGGCCATGTTGGGCTATGTGTTGAAATAGCGATTCTTCTTAGTTTGCTTTCTCTTCAATCATACAGAGAGTAATGAAAATGCATGCATTTCCAGATTCTCCTTTCCAAGCAGAACATGAATCATCACTGTCTTTCAGATCTGGTCTTTCTCTGGGCTGCAAACTCGAGTTGTAAAAGTTGAATTCTGCCTTCCCATTGATTGGGCTTATACGAGTTGTTGAGAGCAGGCCTCCCTGTAACCATGCCGGAAACTGAACTGGTGTCCTAGACTGCATTTGGATATCAATTCTGAACTTGCATGTTATTGCGAATACAACGGAGACGTTGACATTCCCCTACTTTGTATGTTTGCGTGGAAGCCATGTTGGGCTATATGTTGAAATAGCGATTCTTCTTAGTTTGCTTTCTCTTCAATCATACAGAGAGTAATGAAAATGCATGCATTTCCAGATTCTCCTTTCCAAGCAGAACATGAATCATCACTGTCTTTCAGATATGGTCTTTCACTGGGCTGCAAACTCGAGTTGAAAAGTTGAATTCTGCCTTCCCATTGATAGGGCTTATACGAGTTGTTGAGAGCAGGCCTCCCTGTAACTATGCCGGAAACTGAACTGGTGTCCTAGACTGCATTTGGATATCAATTCTGAACTCGCATGTTATTGCGAATACAACGCAGACGTTGACATTCCCCTACTTTGTATGTTTGCCTGGAGGCCATGTTGGGCTATGTGTTGAAATAGTGATTCTTCTTAGTTTGCTTTCTCTTCAATCATACAGAGAGTAATGAAAATGCATGCATTTCCAGATTCTCCTTTCCAAGCAGAACATGAATCATCACTATCTTTCAGATCTGGTCTTTCACTGAGCTGCAAACTAGAGTTGTAAAAGTTGAATTCTGCCTCCCCATTGATAGGTCTTATACGAGTTGTTGAGAGCAGGCCTCCCTGTAACCATGCCGGAAACTGAACTGGTGTCCTAGACTGCATTTGGATATCAATTCTGAACTCGCATGTTATTGCGAATACAACGCAGACGTTGACATTCCCCTACTTTGTATGTTTGCCTGGAGGCCATGTTGGGCTATGTGTTGAAATAGCGATTCTTCTTAGTTTCCTTTCTCTTCAATCATACAGAGAGTAATGAAAATGCATGCATTTCCAGATTCTCCTTTCCAAGCAGAACATGAATCATCACTATCTTTCAGATCTGGTCTTTCACTGGGCTGCAAATTCGAGTTGTAAAAGTTGAATTCTGCCTTCCCATTGATAGGGCTTATACGAGTTATTGAGACCAGGCCTCCCTGTAACCATGCCGGAAACTGAACTGATGTCCTAGACTGCATTTGGATATCAATTCTGAACTCGCATGTTATTGCGAATACAACGCAGACGTTGACATTCCCCTACTTTGTATGTTTGCCTGGAGGCCATGTTGGGCTATGTGTTGAAATAGTGATTCTTCTTAGTTTGCTTTCTCTTCAATCATACAGAGAGTAATGAAAATGCATGCATTTCCAGATTCTCCTTTCCAAGCAGAACATGAATCATCACTATCTTTCAGATCTGGTCTTTCACTGGGCTGCAAACTAGAGTTGTAAAAGTTGAATTCTGCCTCCCCATTGATAGGGCTTATACGAGTTGTTGAGAGCAGGCCTCCCTGTAACCATGCCGGAAACTGAACTGGTGTCCTAGACTGCATTTGGATATCAATTCTGAACTCGCATGTTATTGCGAATACAACGCAGACGTTGACATTCCCCTACTTTGTATGTTTGCCTGGAGGCCATGTTGGGCTATGTGTTGAAATAGTGATTCTTCTTAGTTTGCTTTCTCTTCAATCATACAGAGAGTAATGAAAATGCATGCATTTCCAGATTCTCCTTTCCAAGCAGAACATGAATCATCACTATCTTTCAGATCTGGTCTTTCACTGGGCTGCAAACTCGAGTTGTAAAAGTTGAATTCTGCCTTCCCATTGATTGGGCTTATACGAGCTGTTGAGAGCAGGCCTCCCTGTAACCATGCCGGAAACTGAACTGGTGTCCTAGACTGCATTTGGATATCAATTCTGAACTCGCATGTTATTGCGAATACAACGCAGACGTTGACATTCCCCTACTTTGTATGTTTGCGTGGAAGCCATGTTGGGCTATATGTTGAAATAGCGATTCTTCTTAGTTTGCTTTCTCTTCAATCATACAGAGAGTAATGAAAATGCATGCATTTCCAGATTCTCCTTTCCAAGCAGAACATGAATCATCACTGTCTTTCAGATATGGTCTTTCACTGGGCTGCAAACTCGAGTTGTAAAAGTTGAATTCTGCCTTCCCATTGATAGGGCTTATACGAGTTGTTGAGAGCAGGCCTCCCTGTAACCATGCCGGAAACTGAACTGGTGTCCTAGACTGCATTTGGATATCAATTCTGAACTCGCATGTTATTGCGAATACAACGCAGACGTTGACATTCCCCTACTTTGTATGTTTGCCTGGAGGCCATGTTGGGCTATGTGTTGAAATAGCGATTCTTCTTAATTTCCTTTCTCTTCAATCATACAGAGAGTAATGAAAATGCATGCATTTCCAGATTCTCCTTTCCAAGCAGAACATGAATCATCACTATCTTTCAGATCTGGTCTTTCACTGGGCTGCAAACTCGAGTTGTAAAAGTTGAATTCTGCCTTCCCATTGATTGGGCTTATACGAGCTGTTGAGAGCAGGCCTCCCTGTAACCATGCCGGAAACTGAACTGGTGTCCTAGACTGCATTTGGATATCAATTCTGAACTCGCATGTTATTGCGAATACAACGCAGACGTTGACATTCCCCTACTTTGTATGTTTGCCTGGAGGCCATGTTGGGCTATGTGTTGAAATAGCGATTCTTCTTAGTTTCCTTTCTCTTCAATCATACAGAGAGTAATGAAAATGCATGCATTTCCAGATTCTCCTTTCCAAGCAGAACATGAATCATCACTATCTTTCAGATCTGGTCTTTCACTGGGCTGCAAATTCGAGTTGTAAAAGTTGAATTCTGCCTTCCCATTGATAGGGCTTATACGAGTTATTGAGACCAGGCCTCCCTGTAACCATGCCGGAAACTGAACTGATGTCCTAGACTGCATTTGGATATCAATTCTGAACTCGCATGTTATTGCGAATACAACGCAGACGTTGACATTCCCCTACTTTGTATGTTTGCCTGGAGGCCATGTTGGGCTATGTGTTGAAATAGTGATTCTTCTTAGTTTGCTTTCTCTTCAATCATACAGAGAGTAATGAAAATGCATGCATTTCCAGATTCTCCTTTCCAAGCAGAACATGAATCATCACTATCTTTCAGATCTGGTCTTTCACTGGGCTGCAAACTAGAGTTGTAAAAGTTGAATTCTGCCTCCCCATTGATAGGGCTTATACGAGTTGTTGAGAGCAGGCCTCCCTGTAACCATGCCGGAAACTGAACTGGTGTCCTAGACTGCATTTGGATATCAATTCTGAACTCGCATGTTATTGCGAATACAACGCAGACGTTGACATTCCCCTACTTTGTATGTTTGCCTGGAGGCCATGTTGGGCTATGTGTTGAAATAGTGATTCTTCTTAGTTTGCTTTCTCTTCAATCATACAGAGAGTAATGAAAATGCATGCATTTCCAGATTCTCCTTTCCAAGCAGAACATGAATCATCACTATCTTTCAGATCTGGTCTTTCACTGGGCTGCAAACTCGAGTTGTAAAAGTTGAATTCTGCCTTCCCATTGATTGGGCTTATACGAGCTGTTGAGAGCAGGCCTCCCTGTAACCATGCCGGAAACTGAACTGGTGTCCTAGACTGCATTTGGATATCAATTCTGAACTCGCATGTTATTGCGAATACAACGCAGACGTTGACATTCCCCTACTTTGTATGTTTGCGTGGAAGCCATGTTGGGCTATATGTTGAAATAGCGATTCTTCTTAGTTTGCTTTCTCTTCAATCATACAGAGAGTAATGAAAATGCATGCATTTCCAGATTCTCCTTTCCAAGCAGAACATGAATCATCACTGTCTTTCAGATATGGTCTTTCACTGGGCTGCAAACTCGAGTTGTAAAAGTTGAATTCTGCCTTCCCATTGATAGGGCTTATACGAGTTGTTGAGAGCAGGCCTCCCTGTAACCATGCCGGAAACTGAACTGGTGTCCTAGACTGCATTTGGATATCAATTCTGAACTCGCATGTTATTGCGAATACAACGCAGACGTTGACATTCCCCTACTTTGTATGTTTGCCTGGAGGCCATGTTGGGCTATGTGTTGAAATAGCGATTCTTCTTAATTTCCTTTCTCTTCAATCATACAGAGAGTAATGAAAATGCATGCATTTCCAGATTCTCCTTTCCAAGCAGAACATGAATCATCACTATCTTTCAGATCTGGTCTTTCACTGGGCTGCAAACTCGAGTTGTAAAAGTTGAATTCTGCCTTCCCATTGATTGGGCTTATACGAGCTGTTGAGAGCAGGCCTCCCTGTAACCATGCCGGAAACTGAACTGGTGTCCTAGACTGCATTTGGATATCAATTCTGAACTCGCATGTTATTGCGAATACAACGCAGACGTTGACATTCCCCTACTTTGTATGTTTGCGTGGAAGCCATGTTGGGCTATATGTTGAAATAGCGATTCTTCTTAGTTTGCTTTCTCTTCAATCATACAGAGAGTAATGAAAATGCATGCATTTCCAGATTCTCCTTTCCAAGCAGAACATGAATCATCACTGTCTTTCAGATATGGTCTTTCACTGGGCTGCAAACTCGAGTTGAAAAGTTGAATTCTGCCTTCCCATTGATAGGGCTTATACGAGTTGTTGAGAGCAGGCCTCCCTGTAACTATGCCGGAAACTGAACTGGTGTCCTAGACTGCATTTGGATATCAATTCTGAACTCGCATGTTATTGCGAATACAACGCAGACGTTGACATTCCCCTACTTTGTATGTTTGCCTGGAGGCCATGTTGGGCTATGTGTTGAAATAGTGATTCTTCTTAGTTTGCTTTCTCTTCAATCATACAGAGAGTAATGAAAATGCATGCATTTCCAGATTCTCCTTTCCAAGCAGAACATGAATCATCACTATCTTTCAGATCTGGTCTTTCACTGAGCTGCAAACTAGAGTTGTAAAAGTTGAATTCTGCCTTCCCATTGATAGGGCTTATACGAGTTGTTGAGAGCAGGCCTCCCTGTAACCATGCCGGAAACTGAACTGGTGTCCTAGACTGCATTTGGATATCAATTCTGAACTCGCATGTTATTGCGAATACAACGCAGACGTTGACATTCCCCTACTTTGTATGTTTGCGTGGAAGCCATGTTGGGCTATATGTTGAAATAGCGATTCTTCTTAGTTTGCTTTCTCTTCAATCATACAGAGAGTAATGAAAATGCATGAATTTCCAGATTCTCCTTTCCAAGCAGAACATGAATCATCACTGTCTTTCAGATATGGTCTTTCACTGGGCTGCAAACTCGAGTTGAAAAGTTGAATTCTGCCTTCCCATTGATAGGGCTTATACGAGTTGTTGAGAGCAGGCCTCCCTGTAACTATGCCGGAAACTGAACTGGTGTCCTAGACTGCATTTGGATATCAATTCTGAACTCGCATGTTATTGCGAATACAACGCAGACGTTGACATTCCCCTACTTTGTATGTTTGCCTGGAGGCCATGTTGGGCTATGTGTTGAAATAGTGATTCTTCTTAGTTTGCTTTCTCTTCAATCATACAGAGAGTAATGAAAATGCATGCATTTCCAGATTCTCCTTTCCAAGCAGAACATGAATCATCACTATCTTTCAGATCTGGTCTTTCACTGAGCTGCAAACTAGAGTTGTAAAAGTTGAATTCTGCCTTCCCATTGATAGGGCTTATACGAGTTGTTGAGAGCAGGCCTCCCTGTAACCATGCCGGAAACTGAACTGGTGTCCTAGACTGCATTTGGATATCAATTCTGAACTCGCATGTTATTGCGAATACAACGCAGACGTTGACATTCCCCTACTTTGTATGTTTGCCTGGAGGCCATGTTGGGCTATGTGTTGAAATAGCGATTCTTCTTAGTTTCCTTTCTCTTCAATCATACAGAGAGTAATGAAAATGCATGCATTTCCAGATTCTCCTTTCCAAGCAGAACATGAATCATCACTATCTTTCAGATCTGGTCTTTCACTGGGCTGCAAATTCGAGTTGTAAAAGTTGAATTCTGCCTTCCCATTGATAGGGCTTATACGAGTTATTGAGACCAGGCCTCCCTGTAACCATGCCGGAAACTGAACTGATGTCCTAGACTGCATTTGGATATCAATTCTGAACTCGCATGTTATTGCGAATACAACGCAGACGTTGACATTCCCCTACTTTGTATGTTTGCCTGGAGGCCATGTTGGGCTATGTGTTGAAATAGTGATTCTTCTTAGTTTGCTTTCTCTTCAATCATACAGAGAGTAATGAAAATGCATGCATTTCCAGATTCTCCTTTCCAAGCAGAACATGAATCATCACTATCTTTCAGATCTGGTCTTTCACTGGGCTGCAAACTAGAGTTGTAAAAGTTGAATTCTGCCTCCCCATTGATAGGGCTTATATGAGTTGTTGAGAGCAGGCCTCCCTGTAACCATGCCGGAAACTGAACTGGTGTCCTAGACTGCATTTGGATATCAATTCTGAACTCGCATGTTATTGCGAATACAACGCAGACGTTGACATTCCCCTACTTTGTATGTTTGCCTGGAGGCCATGTTGGGCTATGTGTTGAAATAGCGATTCTTCTTAGTTTCCTTTCTCTTCAATCATACAGAGAGTAATGAAAATGCATGCATTTCCAGATTCTCCTTTCCAAGCAGAACATGAATCATCACTATCTTTCAGATCTGGTCTTTCACTGGGCTGCAAATTCGAGTTGTAAAAGTTGAATTCTGCCTTCCCATTGATAGGGCTTATACGAGTTATTGAGACCAGGCCTCCCTGTAACCATGCCGGAAACTGAACTGATGTCCTAGACTGCATTTGGATATCAATTCTGAACTCGCATGTTATTGCGAATACAACGCAGACGTTGACATTCCCCTACTTTGTATGTTTGCCTGGAGGCCATGTTGGGCTATGTGTTGAAATAGTGATTCTTCTTAGTTTGCTTTCTCTTCAATCATACAGAGAGTAATGAAAATGCATGCATTTCCAGATTCTCCTTTCCAAGCAGAACATGAATCATCACTATCTTTCAGATCTGGTCTTTCACTGGGCTGCAAACTAGAGTTGTAAAAGTTGAATTCTGCCTCCCCATTGATAGGGCTTATATGAGTTGTTGAGAGCAGGCCTCCCTGTAACCATGCCGGAAACTGAACTGGTGTCCTAGACTGCATTTGGATATCAATTCTGAACTCGCATGTTATTGCGAATACAACGCAGACGTTGACATTCCCCTACTTTGTATGTTTGCCTGGAGGCCATGTTGGGCTATGTGTTGAAATAGCGATTCTTCTTAGTTTCCTTTCTCTTCAATCATACAGAGAGTAATGAAAATGCATGCATTTCCAGATTCTCCTTTCCAAGCAGAACATGAATCATCACTATCTTTCAGATCTGGTCTTTCGCTGGGCTGCAAACTCGAGTTGTAAAAGTTGAATTCTGCCTTCCCATTGATTGGGCTTATACGAGCTGTTGAGAGCAGGCCTCCCTCTAACCATGCCGGAAACTGAACTGGTGTCCTAGACTGCATTTGGATATCAATTCTGAACTCGCATGTTATTGCGAATACAACGCAGACGTTGACATTACCCTACTTTGTATGTTTGCGTGGAAGCCATGTTGGGCTATATGTTGAAATAGCGATTCTTCTTAGTTTGCTTTCTCTTCAATCATACAGAGAGTAATGAAAATGCATGCATTTCCAGATTCTCCTTTCCAAGCAGAACATGAATCATCACTGTCTTTCAGATCTGGTCTTTCACTGGGCTGCAAACTCGAGTTGTAAAAGTTCAATTCTGCCTTCCCATTGATTGGGCTTATACGAGTTGTTGAGAGCAGGCCTCCCTGTAACCATGCCGGAAACTGAACTGGTGTCCTAGACTGCATTTGGATATCAATTCTGAACTCGCATGTTATTGCGAATACAACGCAGACCTTGACATTCCCCTACTTTGTATGTTTGCCTGGAGGCCATGTTGGGCTATGTGTTGAAATAGCGATTCTTCTTAGTTTCCTTTCTCTTCAATCATACAGAGAGTAATGAAAATGCATGCATTTCCAGATTCTCCTTTCCATGCAGAACATGAATCATCACTATCTTTCAGATCTGGTCTTTCACTGGGCTGCAAATTCGAGTTGTAAAAGTTGAATTCTGCCTTCCCATTCATAGGGCTTATACGAGTTATTGAGACCAGGCCTCCCTGTAACCATGCCGGAAACTGAACTGGTGTCCTAGACTGCATTTGGATATCAATTCTGAACTCGCATGTTATTGCGAATACAACGCAGACGTTGACATTCCCCTACTTTGTATGTTTGCCTGGAGGCCATGTTGGGCTATGTGTTGAAATTGTGATTCTTCTTAGTTTGCTTTATCTTCAATCATACAGAGAGTAATGAAAATGCATGCATTTCCAGATTCTCCTTTCCAAGCAGAACATGAATCATCACTATCTTTCAGATCTGGTCTTTCACTGAGCTGCAAACTAGAGTTGTAAAAGTTGAATTCTGCCTCCCCGTTGATAGGTCTTATACGAGTTGTTGAGAGCAGGCCTCCCTCTAACCATGCCGGAAACTGAACTGGTGTCCTAGACTGCATTTGGATATCAATTCTGAACTCGCATGTTATTGCGAATACAACGCAGACGTTGACATTCCCCTACTTTGTATGTTTGCGTGGAAGCCATGTTGGGCTATATGTTGAAATAGCGATTCTTCTTAGTTTGCTTTCTCTTCAATCATACAGAGAGTAATGAAAATGCATGCATTTCCAGATTCTCCTTTCCAAGCAGAACATGAATCATCACTGTCTTTCAGATATGGTCTTTCACTGGGCTGCAAACTCGAGTTGTAAAAGTTGAATTCTGCCTTCCCATTGATAGGGCTTATACGAGTTGTTGAGAGCAGGCCTCCCTGTAACCATGCCGGAAACTGAACTGGTGTCCTAGACTGCATTTGGATATCAATTCTGAACTCGCATGTTATTGCGAATACAACGCAGACGTTGACATTCCCCTACTTTGTATGTTTGCCTGGAGGCCATGTTGGGCTATGTGTTGAAATAGCGATTCTTCTTAGTTTGCTTTCTCTTCAATCATACAGAGAGTAATGAAAATGCATGCATTTCCAGATTCTCCTTTCCAAGCAGAACATGAATCATCACTATCTTTCAGATCTGGTCTTTCACTGAGCTGCAAACTAGAGTTGTAAAAGTTGAATTCTGCCTCCCCATTGATAGGTCTTATACGAGTTGTTGAGAGCAGGCCTCCCTGTAACCATGCCGGAAACTGAACTGGTGTCCTAGACTGCATTTGGATATCAATTCTGAACTCGCATGTTATTGCGAATACAACGCAGACGTTGACATTCCCCTACTTTGTATGTTTGCGTGGAGGCCATGTTGGGCTATGTGTTGAAATAGCGATTCTTCTTAGTTTCCTTTCTCTTCAATCATACAGAGAGTAATGAAAATGCATGCATTTCCAGATTCTCCTTTCCAAGCAGAACATGAATCATCACTGTCTTTCAGATATGGTCTTTCACTGGGCTGCAAACTCGAGTTGTAAAAGTTGAATTCTGCCTTCCCATTGATAGGGCTTATACGAGTTGTTGAGAGCAGGCCTCCCTGTAACCATGCCGGAAACTGAACTGCTGTCCTAGACTGCATTTGGATATGAATTCTGAACTCGCATGTTATTGCGAATACAACGCAGACGTTGACATTCCCCTACTTTGTATGTTTGCGTGGAGGCCATGTTGGGCTATGTGTTGAAATAGCGATTCTTCTTAGTTTCCTTTCTCTTCAATCATACAGAGAGTAATGAAAATGCATGCATTTCCAGATTCTCCTTTCCAAGCAGAACATGAATCATCACTATCTTTCAGATCTGGTCTTTCACTGGGCTGCAAACTCGAGTTGTAAAAGTTGAATTCTGCCTTCCCATTGATTGGGCTTATACGAGCTGTTGAGAGCAGGCCTCCCTGTAACCATGCCGGAAACTGAACTGGTGTCCTAGACTGCATTTGGATATCAATTCTGAACTTGCATGTTATTGCGAATACAACGCAGACGTTGACATTACCCTACTTTGTATGTTTGCGTGGAAGCCATGTTGGGCTATATGTTGAAATAGCGATTCTTCTTAGTTTGCTTTCTCTTCAATCATACAGAGAGTAATGAAAATGCATGCATTTCCAGATTCTCCTTTCCAAGCAGAACATGAATCATCACTGTCTTTCAGATATGGTCTTTCACTGGGCTGCAAACTCGAGTTGTAAAAGTTGAATTCTGCCTTCCCATTGATAGGGCTTATACGAGTTGTTGAGAGCAGGCCTCCCTGTAACTATGCCGGAAACTGAACTGGTGTCCTAGACTGCATTTGGATATCAATTCTGAACTCGCATGTTATTGCGAATACAACGCAGACGTTGACATTCCCCTACTTTGTATGTTTGCCTGGAGGCCATGTTGGGCTATGTGTTGAAATAGTGATTCTTCTTAGTTTGCTTTCTCTTCAATCATACAGAGAGTAATGAAAATGCATGCATTTCCAGATTCTCCTTTCCAAGCAGAACATGAATCATCACTATCTTTCAGATCTGGTCTTTCACTGAGCTGCAAACTAGAGTTGTAAAAGTCGAATTCTGCCTCCCCATTGATAGGTCTTATACGAGTTGTTGAGAGCAGGCCTCCCTGTAACCATGCCGGAAACTGAACTGGTGTCCTAGACTGCATTTGGATATCAATTCTGAACTCGCATGTTATTGCGAATACAACGCAGACGTTGACATTCCCCTACTTTGTATGTTTGCCTGGAGGCCATGTTGGGCTATGTGTTGAAATAGCGATTCTTCTTAGTTTCCTTTCTCTTCATTCATACAGAGAGTAATGAAAATGCATGCATTTCCAGATTCTCCTTTCCAAGCAGAACATGAATCATCACTATCTTTCAGATCTGGTCTTTCACTGGGCTGCAAACTCGAGTTGTAAAAGTTGAATTCTGCCTTCCCATTGATAGGGCTTATACGAGTTGTTGAGAGCAGGCCTCCCTGTAACCATGCCGGAAACTGAACTGGTGTCCTAGACTGCATTTGGATATCAATTCTGAACTCGCATGTTATTGCGAATACAACGCAGACGTTGACATTCCCCTACTTTGTATGTTTGCCTGGAGGCCATGTTGGGCTATGTGTTGAAATAGTGATTCTTCTTAGTTTGCTTTCTCTTCAATCATACAGAGAGTAATGAAAATGCATGCATTTCCAGATTCTCCTTTCCAAGCAGAACATGAATCATCACTATCTTTCAGATCTGGTCTTTCACTGAGCTGCAAACTAGAGTTGTAAAAGTTGAATTCTGCCTCCCCATTGATAGGTCTTATACGAGTTGTTGAGAGCAGGCCTCCCTGTAACCATGCCGGAAACTGAACTGGTGTCCTAGACTGCATTTGGATATCAATTCTGAACTCGCATGTTATTGCGAATACAACGCAGACGTTGACATTCCCCTACTTTGTATGTTTGCCTGGAGGCCATGTTGGGCTATGTGTTGAAATAGCGATTCTTCTTAGTTTCCTTTCTCTTCAATCATACAGAGAGTAATGAAAATGCATGCATTTCCAGATTCTCCTTTCCAAGCAGAACATGAATCATCACTATCTTTCAGATCTGGTCTTTCGCTGGGCTGCAAACTCGAGTTGTAAAAGTTGAATTCTGCCTTCCCATTGATTGGGCTTATACGAGCTGTTGAGAGCAGGCCTCCCTCTAACCATGCCGGAAACTGAACTGGTGTCCTAGACTGCATTTGGATATCAATTCTGAACTCGCATGTTATTGCGAATACAACGCAGACGTTGACATTACCCTACTTTGTATGTTTGCGTGGAAGCCATGTTGGGCTATATGTTGAAATAGCGATTCTTCTTAGTTTGCTTTCTCTTCAATCATACAGAGAGTAATGAAAATGCATGCATTTCCAGATTCTCCTTTCCAAGCAGAACATGAATCATCACTGTCTTTCAGATCTGGTCTTTCACTGGGCTGCAAACTCGAGTTGTAAAAGTTCAATTCTGCCTTCCCATTGATTGGGCTTATACGAGTTGTTGAGAGCAGGCCTCCCTGTAACCATGCCGGAAACTGAACTGGTGTCCTAGACTGCATTTGGATATCAATTCTGAACTCGCATGTTATTGCGAATACAACGCAGACCTTGACATTCCCCTACTTTGTATGTTTGCCTGGAGGCCATGTTGGGCTATGTGTTGAAATAGCGATTCTTCTTAGTTTCCTTTCTCTTCAATCATACAGAGAGTAATGAAAATGCATGCATTTCCAGATTCTCCTTTCCAAGCAGAACATGAATCACCACTATCTTTCAGATCCGGTCTTTCACTGGGCTGCAAACTCGAGTTGTAAAAGTTGAATTCTGCCTTCCCATTGATTGGGCTTATACGAGCTGTTGAGAGCAGGCCTCCCTGTAACCATGCCGGAAACTGAACTGGTGTCCTAGACTGCATTTGGATATCAATTCTGAACTCGCATGTTATTGCGAATACAACGCAGACGTTGACATTCCCCTACTTTGTATGTTTGCGTGGAAGCCATGTTGGGCTATATGTTGAAATAGCGATTCTTCTTAGTTTGATTTCTCTTCAATCATACAGAGAGTAATGAAAATGCATGCATTTCCAGATTCTCCTTTCCAAGCAGAACATGAATCATCACTATCTTTCAGATCTGGTCTTTCACTGAGCTGCAAACTAGAGTTGTAAAAGTTGAATTCTGCCTCCCCATTGATAGGTCTTATACGAGCTGTTGAGAGCAGGCCTCCCTGTAACCATGCCGGAAACTGAACTGGTGTCCTAGACTGCATTTGGATATCAATTCTGAACTCGCATGTTATTGCGAATACAACGCAGACGTTGACATTCCCCTACTTTGTATGTTTGCCTGGAGGCCATGTTGGGCTATGTGTTGAAATAGCGAATCTTCTTAGTTTCCTTTCTCTTCAATCATACAGAGAGTAATGAAAATGCATGCATTTCCAGATTCTCCTTTCCAAGCAGAACATGAATCATCACTATCTTTCAGATCTGGTCTTTCACTGGGCTGCAAATTCGAGTTGTAAAAGTTGAATTCTGCCTCCCCATTGATATGGCTTATACGAGTTGTTGAGAGCAGGCCTCCCTGTAACCATGCCGGAAACTGAACTGGTGTCCTAGACTGCATTTGGATATCAATTCTGAACTCGCATGTTATTGCGAATACAACGCAGACGTTGACATTCCCCTACTTTGTATGTTTGCGTGGAGGCCATGTTGGGCTATGTGTTGAAATAGCGATTCTTCTTAGTTTCCTTTCTCTTCAATCATACAGAGAGTAATGAAAATGCATGCATTTCCAGATTCTCCTTTCCAAGCAGAACATGAATCATCACTATCTTTCAGATCCGGTCTTTCACTGGGCTGCAAACTCGAGTTGTAAAAGTTGAATTCTGCCTTCCCATTGATTGGGCTTATACGAGCTGTTGAGAGCAGGCCTCCCTGTAACCATGCCGGAAACTGAACTGGTGTCCTAGACTGCATTTGGATATCAATTCTGAACTCGCATGTTATTGCGAATACAACGCAGACGTTGACATTCCCCTACTTTGTATGTTTGCGTGGAAGCCATGTTGGGCTATATGTTGAAATAGCGATTCTTCTTAGTTTGCTTTCTCTTCAATCATACAGAGAGTAATGAAAATGCATGCATTTCCAGATTCTCCTTTCCAAGCAGAACATGAATCATCACTATCTTTCAGATCTGGTCTTTCACTGAGCTGCAAACTAGAGTTGTAAAAGTTGAATTCTGCCTCCCCATTGATAGGGCTTATACGAGCTGTTGAGAGCAGGCCTCCCTGTAACCATGCCGGAAACTGAACTGGTGTCCTAGACTGCATTTGGATATCAATTCTGAACTCGCATGTTATTGCGAATACAACGCAGACGTTGACATTCCCCTACTTTGTATGTTTGCCTGGAGGCCATGTTGGGCTATGTGTTGAAATAGCGAATCTTCTTAGTTTCCTTTCTCTTCAATCATACAGAGAGTAATGAAAATGCATGCATTTCCAGATTCTCCTTTCCAAGCAGAACATGAATCATCACTATCTTTCAGATCTGGTCTTTCACTGGGCTGCAAATTCGAGTTGTAAAAGTTGAATTCTGCCTTCCCATTGATAGGGCTTATACGAGTTATTGAGACCAGGCCTCCCTGTAACCATGCCGGAAACTGAACTGGTGAACTAGACTGCATTTGGATATCAATTCTGAACTCGCATGTTATTGCGAATACAACGCAGACGTTGACATTCCCCTACTTTGTATGTTTGCCTGGAGGCCATGTTGGGCTATGTGTTGAAATAGTGATTCTTCTTAGTTTGCTTTCTCTTCAATCATACAGATTGTAATGAAAATGCATGCATTTCCAGATTCTCCTTTCCAAGCAGAACATGAATCATCACTATCTTTCAGATCTGGTCTTTCACTGAGCTGCAAACTAGAGTTGTAAAAGTTGAATTCTGCCTCCCCATTGATAGGGCTTATACGAGTTGTTGAGAGCAGGCCTCCCTGTAACCATGCCGGAAACTGAACTGGTGTCCTAGACTGCATTTGGATATCAATTCTGAACTCGCATGTTATTGCGAATACAACGCAGACGTTGACATTCCCCTACTTTGTATGTTTGCCTGGAGGCCATGTTGGGCTATGGGTTGAAATAGTGATTCTTCTTAGTTTGCTTTCTCTTCAATCATACAGAGAGTAATGAAAATGCATGCATTTCCAGATTCTCCTTTCCAAGCAGAACATGAATCATCACTATCTTTCAGATCTGGTCTTTCACTGAGCTGCAAACTAGAGTTGTAAAAGTTGAATTCTGCCTCCCCATTGATAGGGCTTATACGAGTTGTTGAGAGCAGGCCTCCCTGTAACCATGCCGGAAACTGAACTGGTGTCCTAGACTGCATTTGGATATCAATTCTGAACTCGCATGTTATTGCGAATACAACGCAGACGTTGACATTCCCCTACTTTGTATGTTTACCTGGAGGCCATGTTGGGCTATGTGTTGAAATAGCGATTCTTCTTAGTTTGCTTTCTCTTCAATCATACAGAGAGTAATGAAAATGCATGCATTTCCAGATTCTCCTTTCCAAGCAGAACATGAATCATCACTGTCTTTCAGATCTGGTCTTTCTCTGGGCTGCAAACTCGAGTTGTAAAAGTTGAATTCTGCCTTCCCATTGATTGGGCTTATACGAGTTGTTGAGAGCAGGCCTCCCTGTAACCATGCCGGAAACTGAACTGGTGTCCTAGACTGCATTTGGATATCAATTCTGAACTTGCATGTTATTGCGAATACAACGGAGACGTTGACATTCCCCTACTTTGTATGTTTGCGTGGAAGCCATGTTGGGCTATATGTTGAAATAGCGATTCTTCTTAGTTTGCTTTCTCTTCAATCATACAGAGAGTAATGAAAATGCATGCATTTCCAGATTCTCCTTTCCAAGCAGAACATGAATCATCACTGTCTTTCAGATATGGTCTTTCACTGGGCTGCAAACTCGAGTTGAAAAGTTGAATTCTGCCTTCCCATTGATAGGGCTTATACGAGTTGTTGAGAGCAGGCCTCCCTGTAACTATGCCGGAAACTGAACTGGTGTCCTAGACTGCATTTGGATATCAATTCTGAACTCGCATGTTATTGCGAATACAACGCAGACGTTGACATTCCCCTACTTTGTATGTTTGCCTGGAGGCCATGTTGGGCTATGTGTTGAAATAGTGATTCTTCTTAGTTTGCTTTCTCTTCAATCATACAGAGAGTAATGAAAATGCATGCATTTCCAGATTCTCCTTTCCAAGCAGAACATGAATCATCACTATCTTTCAGATCTGGTCTTTCACTGAGCTGCAAACTAGAGTTGTAAAAGTTGAATTCTGCCTCCCCATTGATAGGTCTTATACGAGTTGTTGAGAGCAGGCCTCCCTGTAACCATGCCGGAAACTGAACTGGTGTCCTAGACTGCATTTGGATATCAATTCTGAACTCGCATGTTATTGCGAATACAACGCAGACGTTGACATTCCCCTACTTTGTATGTTTGCCTGGAGGCCATGTTGGGCTATGTGTTGAAATAGCGATTCTTCTTAGTTTCCTTTCTCTTCAATCATACAGAGAGTAATGAAAATGCATGCATTTCCAGATTCTCCTTTCCAAGCAGAACATGAATCATCACTATCTTTCAGATCTGGTCTTTCACTGGGCTGCAAATTCGAGTTGTAAAAGTTGAATTCTGCCTTCCCATTGATAGGGCTTATACGAGTTATTGAGACCAGGCCTCCCTGTAACCATGCCGGAAACTGAACTGATGTCCTAGACTGCATTTGGATATCAATTCTGAACTCGCATGTTATTGCGAATACAACGCAGACGTTGACATTCCCCTACTTTGTATGTTTGCCTGGAGGCCATGTTGGGCTATGTGTTGAAATAGTGATTCTTCTTAGTTTGCTTTCTCTTCAATCATACAGAGAGTAATGAAAATGCATGCATTTCCAGATTCTCCTTTCCAAGCAGAACATGAATCATCACTATCTTTCAGATCTGGTCTTTCACTGGGCTGCAAACTAGAGTTGTAAAAGTTGAATTCTGCCTCCCCATTGATAGGGCTTATACGAGTTGTTGAGAGCAGGCCTCCCTGTAACCATGCCGGAAACTGAACTGGTGTCCTAGACTGCATTTGGATATCAATTCTGAACTCGCATGTTATTGCGAATACAACGCAGACGTTGACATTCCCCTACTTTGTATGTTTGCCTGGAGGCCATGTTGGGCTATGTGTTGAAATAGTGATTCTTCTTAGTTTGCTTTCTCTTCAATCATACAGAGAGTAATGAAAATGCATGCATTTCCAGATTCTCCTTTCCAAGCAGAACATGAATCATCACTATCTTTCAGATCTGGTCTTTCACTGGGCTGCAAACTCGAGTTGTAAAAGTTGAATTCTGCCTTCCCATTGATTGGGCTTATACGAGCTGTTGAGAGCAGGCCTCCCTGTAACCATGCCGGAAACTGAACTGGTGTCCTAGACTGCATTTGGATATCAATTCTGAACTCGCATGTTATTGCGAATACAACGCAGACGTTGACATTCCCCTACTTTGTATGTTTGCGTGGAAGCCATGTTGGGCTATATGTTGAAATAGCGATTCTTCTTAGTTTGCTTTCTCTTCAATCATACAGAGAGTAATGAAAATGCATGCATTTCCAGATTCTCCTTTCCAAGCAGAACATGAATCATCACTGTCTTTCAGATATGGTCTTTCACTGGGCTGCAAACTCGAGTTGTAAAAGTTGAATTCTGCCTTCCCATTGATAGGGCTTATACGAGTTGTTGAGAGCAGGCCTCCCTGTAACCATGCCGGAAACTGAACTGGTGTCCTAGACTGCATTTGGATATCAATTCTGAACTCGCATGTTATTGCGAATACAACGCAGACGTTGACATTCCCCTACTTTGTATGTTTGCCTGGAGGCCATGTTGGGCTATGTGTTGAAATAGCGATTCTTCTTAATTTCCTTTCTCTTCAATCATACAGAGAGTAATGAAAATGCATGCATTTCCAGATTCTCCTTTCCAAGCAGAACATGAATCATCACTATCTTTCAGATCTGGTCTTTCACTGGGCTGCAAACTCGAGTTGTAAAAGTTGAATTCTGCCTTCCCATTGATTGGGCTTATACGAGCTGTTGAGAGCAGGCCTCCCTGTAACCATGCCGGAAACTGAACTGGTGTCCTAGACTGCATTTGGATATCAATTCTGAACTCGCATGTTATTGCGAATACAACGCAGACGTTGACATTCCCCTACTTTGTATGTTTGCGTGGAAGCCATGTTGGGCTATATGTTGAAATAGCGATTCTTCTTAGTTTGCTTTCTCTTCAATCATACAGAGAGTAATGAAAATGCATGCATTTCCAGATTCTCCTTTCCAAGCAGAACATGAATCATCACTGTCTTTCAGATATGGTCTTTCACTGGGCTGCAAACTCGAGTTGAAAAGTTGAATTCTGCCTTCCCATTGATAGGGCTTATACGAGTTGTTGAGAGCAGGCCTCCCTGTAACTATGCCGGAAACTGAACTGGTGTCCTAGACTGCATTTGGATATCAATTCTGAACTCGCATGTTATTGCGAATACAACGCAGACGTTGACATTCCCCTACTTTGTATGTTTGCCTGGAGGCCATGTTGGGCTATGTGTTGAAATAGTGATTCTTCTTAGTTTGCTTTCTCTTCAATCATACAGAGAGTAATGAAAATGCATGCATTTCCAGATTCTCCTTTCCAAGCAGAACATGAATCATCACTATCTTTCAGATCTGGTCTTTCACTGAGCTGCAAACTAGAGTTGTAAAAGTTGAATTCTGCCTTCCCATTGATAGGGCTTATACGAGTTGTTGAGAGCAGGCCTCCCTGTAACCATGCCGGAAACTGAACTGGTGTCCTAGACTGCATTTGGATATCAATTCTGAACTCGCATGTTATTGCGAATACAACGCAGACGTTGACATTCCCCTACTTTGTATGTTTGCGTGGAAGCCATGTTGGGCTATATGTTGAAATAGCGATTCTTCTTAGTTTGCTTTCTCTTCAATCATACAGAGAGTAATGAAAATGCATGCATTTCCAGATTCTCCTTTCCAAGCAGAACATGAATCATCACTGTCTTTCAGATATGGTCTTTCACTGGGCTGCAAACTCGAGTTGAAAAGTTGAATTCTGCCTTCCCATTGATAGGGCTTATACGAGTTGTTGAGAGCAGGCCTCCCTGTAACTATGCCGGAAACTGAACTGGTGTCCTAGACTGCATTTGGATATCAATTCTGAACTCGCATGTTATTGCGAATACAACGCAGACGTTGACATTCCCCTACTTTGTATGTTTGCCTGGAGGCCATGTTGGGCTATGTGTTGAAATAGTGATTCTTCTTAGTTTGCTTTCTCTTCAATCATACAGAGAGTAATGAAAATGCATGCATTTCCAGATTCTCCTTTCCAAGCAGAACATGAATCATCACTATCTTTCAGATCTGGTCTTTCACTGAGCTGCAAACTAGAGTTGTAAAAGTTGAATTCTGCCTTCCCATTGATAGGGCTTATACGAGTTGTTGAGAGCAGGCCTCCCTGTAACCATGCCGGAAACTGAACTGGTGTCCTAGACTGCATTTGGATATCAATTCTGAACTCGCATGTTATTGCGAATACAACGCAGACGTTGACATTCCCCTACTTTGTATGTTTGCCTGGAGGCCATGTTGGGCTATGTGTTGAAATAGCGATTCTTCTTAGTTTCCTTTCTCTTCAATCATACAGAGAGTAATGAAAATGCATGCATTTCCAGATTCTCCTTTCCAAGCAGAACATGAATCATCACTATCTTTCAGATCTGGTCTTTCACTGGGCTGCAAATTCGAGTTGTAAAAGTTGAATTCTGCCTTCCCATTGATAGGGCTTATACGAGTTATTGAGACCAGGCCTCCCTGTAACCATGCCGGAAACTGAACTGATGTCCTAGACTGCATTTGGATATCAATTCTGAACTCGCATGTTATTGCGAATACAACGCAGACGTTGACATTCCCCTACTTTGTATGTTTGCCTGGAGGCCATGTTGGGCTATGTGTTGAAATAGTGATTCTTCTTAGTTTGCTTTCTCTTCAATCATACAGAGAGTAATGAAAATGCATGCATTTCCAGATTCTCCTTTCCAAGCAGAACATGAATCATCACTATCTTTCAGATCTGGTCTTTCACTGGGCTGCAAACTAGAGTTGTAAAAGTTGAATTCTGCCTCCCCATTGATAGGGCTTATATGAGTTGTTGAGAGCAGGCCTCCCTGTAACCATGCCGGAAACTGAACTGGTGTCCTAGACTGCATTTGGATATCAATTCTGAACTCGCATGTTATTGCGAATACAACGCAGACGTTGACATTCCCCTACTTTGTATGTTTGCCTGGAGGCCATGTTGGGCTATGTGTTGAAATAGCGATTCTTCTTAGTTTCCTTTCTCTTCAATCATACAGAGAGTAATGAAAATGCATGCATTTCCAGATTCTCCTTTCCAAGCAGAACATGAATCATCACTATCTTTCAGATCTGGTCTTTCACTGGGCTGCAAATTCGAGTTGTAAAAGTTGAATTCTGCCTTCCCATTGATAGGGCTTATACGAGTTATTGAGACCAGGCCTCCCTGTAACCATGCCGGAAACTGAACTGATGTCCTAGACTGCATTTGGATATCAATTCTGAACTCGCATGTTATTGCGAATACAACGCAGACGTTGACATTCCCCTACTTTGTATGTTTGCCTGGAGGCCATGTTGGGCTATGTGTTGAAATAGTGATTCTTCTTAGTTTGCTTTCTCTTCAATCATACAGAGAGTAATGAAAATGCATGCATTTCCAGATTCTCCTTTCCAAGCAGAACATGAATCATCACTATCTTTCAGATCTGGTCTTTCACTGGGCTGCAAACTAGAGTTGTAAAAGTTGAATTCTGCCTCCCCATTGATAGGGCTTATATGAGTTGTTGAGAGCAGGCCTCCCTGTAACCATGCCGGAAACTGAACTGGTGTCCTAGACTGCATTTGGATATCAATTCTGAACTCGCATGTTATTGCGAATACAACGCAGACGTTGACATTCCCCTACTTTGTATGTTTGCCTGGAGGCCATGTTGGGCTATGTGTTGAAATAGTGATTCTTCTTAGTTTGCTTTCTCTTCAATCATACAGAGAGTAATGAAAATGCATGCATTTCCAGATTCTCCTTTCCAAGCAGAACATGAATCATCACTATCTTTCAGATCTGGTCTTTCACTGGGCTGCAAACTAGAGTTGTAAAAGTTGAATTCTGCCTCCCCATTGATAGGGCTTATACGAGTTGTTGAGAGCAGGCCTCCCTGTAACCATGCCGGAAACTGAACTGGTGTCCTAGACTGCATTTGGATATCAATTCTGAACTCGCATGTTATTGCGAATACAACGCAGACGTTGACATTCCCCTACTTTGTATGTTTGCCTGGAGGCCATGTTGGGCTATGTGTTGAAATAGTGATTCTTCTTAGTTTGCTTTCTCTTCAATCATACAGAGAGTAATGAAAATGCATGCATTTCCAGATTCTCCTTTCCAAGCAGAACATGAATCATCACTATCTTTCAGATCTGGTCTTTCACTGGGCTGCAAACTCGAGTTGTAAAAGTTGAATTCTGCCTTCCCATTGATTGGGCTTATACGAGCTGTTGAGAGCAGGCCTCCCTGTAACCATGCCGGAAACTGAACTGGTGTCCTAGACTGCATTTGGATATCAATTCTGAACTCGCATGTTATTGCGAATACAACGCAGACGTTGACATTCCCCTACTTTGTATGTTTGCGTGGAAGCCATGTTGGGCTATATGTTGAAATAGCGATTCTTCTTAGTTTGCTTTCTCTTCAATCATACAGAGAGTAATGAAAATGCATGCATTTCCAGATTCTCCTTTCCAAGCAGAACATGAATCATCACTGTCTTTCAGATATGGTCTTTCACTGGGCTGCAAACTCGAGTTGTAAAAGTTGAATTCTGCCTTCCCATTGATAGGGCTTATACGAGTTGTTGAGAGCAGGCCTCCCTGTAACCATGCCGGAAACTGAACTGGTGTCCTAGACTGAATTTGGATATCAATTCTGAACTCGCATGTTATTGCGAATACAACGCAGACGTTGACATTCCCCTACTTTGTATGTTTGCCTGGAGGCCATGTTGGGCTATGTGTTGAAATAGCGATTCTTCTTAGTTTCCTTTCTCTTCAATCATACAGAGAGTAATGAAAATGCATGCATTTCCAGATTCTCCTTTCCAAGCAGAACATGAATCATCACTATCTTTCAGATCTGGTCTTTCACTGGGCTGCAAACTCGAGTTGTAAAAGTTGAATTCTGCCTTCCCATTGATTGGGCTTATACGAGCTGTTGAGAGCAGGCCTCCCTGTAACCATGCCGGAAACTGAACTGGTGTCCTAGACTGCATTTGGATATCAATTCTGAACTTGCATGTTATTGCGAATACAACGCAGACGTTGACATTCCCCTACTTTGTATGTTTGCGTGGAAGCCATGTTGGGCTATATGTTGAAATAGCGATTCTTCTTAGTTTGCTTTCTCTTCAATCATACAGAGAGTAATGAAAATGCATGCATTTCCAGATTCTCCTTTCCAAGCAGAACATGAATCATCACTGTCTTTCAGATATGGTCTTTCACTGGGCTGCAAACTCGAGTTGAAAAGTTGAATTCTGCCTTCCCATTGATAGGGCTTATACGAGTTGTTGAGAGCAGGCCTCCCTGTAACTATGCCGGAAACTGAACTGGTGTCCTAGACTGCATTTGGATATCAATTCTGAACTCGCATGTTATTGCGAATACAACGCAGACGTTGACATTCCCCTACTTTGTATGTTTGCCTGGAGGCCATGTTGGGCTATGTGTTGAAATAGTGATTCTTCTTAGTTTGCTTTCTCTTCAATCATACAGAGAGTAATGAAAATGCATGCATTTCCAGATTCTCCTTTCCAAGCAGAACATGAATCATCACTATCTTTCAGATCTGGTCTTTCACTGAGCTGCAAACTAGAGTTGTAAAAGTTGAATTCTGCCTCCCCATTGATAGGTCTTATACGAGTTGTTGAGAGCAGGCCTCCCTGTAACCATGCCGGAAACTGAACTGGTGTCCTAGACTGCATTTGGATATCAATTCTGAACTCGCATGTTATTGCGAATACAACGCAGACGTTGACATTCCCCTACTTTGTATGTTTGCCTGGAGGCCATGTTGGGCTATGTGTTGAAATAGCGATTCTTCTTAGTTTCCTTTCTCTTCAATCATACAGAGAGTAATGAAAATGCATGCATTTCCAGATTCTCCTTTCCAAGCAGAACATGAATCATCACTATCTTTCAGATCTGGTCTTTCACTGGGCTGCAAATTCGAGTTGTAAAAGTTGAATTCTGCCTTCCCATTGATAGGGCTTATACGAGTTATTGAGACCAGGCCTCCCTGTAACCATGCCGGAAACTGAACTGATGTCCTAGACTGCATTTGGATATCAATTCTGAACTCGCATGTTATTGCGAATACAACGCAGACGTTGACATTCCCCTACTTTGTATGTTTGCCTGGAGGCCATGTTGGGCTATGTGTTGAAATAGTGATTCTTCTTAGTTTGCTTTCTCTTCAATCATACAGAGAGTAATGAAAATGCATGCATTTCCAGATTCTCCTTTCCAAGCAGAACATGAATCATCACTATCTTTCAGATCTGGTCTTTCACTGGGCTGCAAACTAGAGTTGTAAAAGTTGAATACTGCCTCCCCATTGATAGGGCTTATATGAGTTGTTGAGAGCAGGCCTCCCTGTAACCATGCCGGAAACTGAACTGGTGTCCTAGACTGCATTTGGATATCAATTCTGAACTCGCATGTTATTGCGAATACAACGCAGACGTTGACATTCCCCTACTTTGTATGTTTGCCTGGAGGCCATGTTGGGCTATGTGTTGAAATAGTGATTCTTCTTAGTTTGCTTTCTCTTCAATCATACAGAGAGTAATGAAAATGCATGCATTTCCAGATTCTCCTTTCCAAGCAGAACATGAATCATCACTATCTTTCAGATCTGGTCTTTCACTGGGCTGCAAACTCGAGTTGTAAAAGTTGAATTCTGCCTTCCCATTGATTGGGCTTATACGAGCTGTTGAGAGCAGGCCTCCCTCTAACCATGCCGGAAACTGAACTGGTGTCCTAGACTGCATTTGGATATCAATTCTGAACTCGCATGTTATTGCGAATACAACGCAGACGTTGACATTCCCCTACTTTGTATGTTTGCGTGGAAGCCATGTTGGGCTATATGTTGAAATAGCGATTCTTCTTAGTTTGCTTTCTCTTCAATCATACAGAGAGTAATGAAAATGCATGCATTTCCAGATTCTCCTTTCCAAGCAGAACATGAATCATCACTGTCTTTCAGATATGGTCTTTCACTGGGCTGCAAATTCGAGTTGTAAAAGTTGAATTCTGCCTTCCCATTGATAGGGCTTATACGAGTTGTTGAGAGCAGGCCTCCCTGTAACCATGCCGGAAACTGAACTGGTGTCCTAGACTGCATTTGGATATCAATTCTGAACTCGCATGTTATTGCGAATACAACGCAGACGTTGACATTCCCCTACTTTGTATGTTTGCCTGGAGGCCATGTTGGGCTATGTGTTGAAATAGTGATTCTTCTTAGTTTGCTTTCTCTTCAATCATACAGAGAGTAATGAAAATGCATGCATTTCCAGATTCTCCTTTCCAAGCAGAACATGAATCATCACTGTCTTTCAGATCTGGTCTTTCACTGGGCTGCAAACTCGAGTTGTAAAAGTTGAATTCTGCCTTCCCATTGATACGGCTTATACGAGTTGTTGAGAGCAGGCCTCCCTGTAACCATGCCGGAAACTGAACTGGTGTCCTAGACTGCATTTGGATATCAATTCTGAACTCGCATGTTATTGCGAATACAACGCAGACGTTGACATTCCCCTACTTTGTATGTTTGCCTGGAGGCCATGTTGGGCTATGTGTTGAAATAGTGATTCTTCTTAGTTTGCTTTCTCTTCAATCATACAGAGAGTAATGAAAATGCATGCATTTCCAGATTCTCCTTTCCAAGCAGAACATGAATCATCACTATCTTTCAGATCTGGTCTTTCACTGAGCTGCAAACTAGAGTTGTAAAAGTTGAATTCTGCCTCCCCATTGATAGGGCTTATACGAGTTGTTGAGAGCAGGCCTCCCTGTAACCATGCCGGAAACTGAACTGGTGTCCTAGACTGCATTTGGATATCAATTCTGAACTCGCATGTTATTGCGAATACAACGCAGACGTTGACATTCCCCTACTTTGTATGTTTGCCTGGAGGCCATGTTGGGCTATGTGTTGAAATAGTGATTCTTCTTAGTTTGCTTTCTCTTCAATCATACAGAGAGTAATGAAAATGCATGCATTTCCAGATTCTCCTTTCCAAGCAGAACATGAATCATCACTATCTTTGAGATCTGGTCTTTCACTGGGCTGCAAACTCGAGTTGTAAAAGTTGAATTCTGCCTTCCCATTGATTGGGCTTATACGAGCTGTTGAGAGCAGGCCTCCCTGTAACCATGCCGGAAACTGAACTGGTGTCCTAGACTGCATTTGGATATCAATTCTGAACTCGCATGTTATTGCGAATACAACGCAGACGTTGACATTCCCCTACTTTGTATGTTTGCGTGGAAGCCATGTTGGGCTATATGTTGAAATAGCGATTCTTCTTAGTTTGCTTTCTCTTCAATCATACAGAGAGTAATGAAAATGCATGCATTTCCAGATTCTCCTTTCCAAGCAGAACATGAATCATCACTGTCTTTCAGATATGGTCTTTCACTGGGCTGCAAACTCGAGTTGTAAAAGTTGAATTCTGCCTTCCCATTGATAGGGCTTATACGAGTTGTTGAGAGCAGGCCTCCCTGTAACCATGCCGGAAACTGAACTGGTGTCCTAGACTGCATTTGGATATCAATTCTGAACTCGCATGTTATTGCGAATACAACGCAGACGTTGACATTCCCCTACTTTGTATGTTTGCCTGGAGGCCATGTTGGGCTATGTGTTGAAATAGCGATTCTTCTTAGTTTCCTTTCTCTTCAATCATACAGAGAGTAATGAAAATGCATGCATTTCCAGATTCTCCTTTCCAAGCAGAACATGAATCATCACTATCTTTCAGATCTGGTCTTTCACTGGGCTGCAAACTCGAGTTGTAAAAGTTGAATTCTGCCTTCCCATTGATTGGGCTTATACGAGCTGTTGAGAGCAGGCCTCCCTGTAACCATGCCGGAAACTGAACTGGTGTCCTAGACTGCATTTGGATATCAATTCTGAACTTGCATGTTATTGCGAATACAACGCAGACGTTGACATTCCCCTACTTTGTATGTTTGCGTGGAAGCCATGTTGGGCTATATGTTGAAATAGCGATTCTTCTTAGTTTGCTTTCTCTTCAATCATACAGAGAGTAATGAAAATGCATGCATTTCCAGATTCTCCTTTCCAAGCAGAACATGAATCATCACTGTCTTTCAGATATGGTCTTTCACTGGGCTGCAAACTCGAGTTGTAAAAGTTGAATTCTGCCTTCCCATTGATAGGGCTTATACGAGTTGTTGAGAGCAGGCCTCCCTGTAACTATGCCGGAAACTGAACTGGTGTCCTAGACTGCATTTGGATATCAATTCTGAACTCGCATGTTATTGCGAATACAACGCAGACGTTGACATTCCCCTACTTTGTATGTTTGCCTGGAGGCCATGTTGGGCTATGTGTTGAAATAGTGATTCTTCTTAGTTTGCTTTCTCTTCAATCATACAGAGAGTAATGAAAATGCATGCATTTCCAGATTCTCCTTTCCAAGCAGAACATGAATCATCACTATCTTTCAGATCTGGTCTTTCACTGGGCTGCAAACTCGAGTTGTAAAAGTTGAATTCTGCCTTCCCATTGATTGGGCTTATACGAGCTGTTGAGAGCAGGCCTCCCTCTAACCATGCCGGAAACTGAACTGGTGTCCTAGACTGCATTTGGATATCAATTCTGAACTCGCATGTTATTGCGAATACAACGCAGACGTTGACATTCCCCTACTTTGTATGTTTGCGTGGAAGCCATGTTGGGCTATATGTTGAAATAGCGATTCTTCTTAGTTTGCTTTCTCTTCAATCATACAGAGAGTAATGAAAATGCATGCATTTCCAGATTCTCCTTTCCAAGCAGAACATGAATCATCACTGTCTTTCAGATATGGTCTTTCACTGGGCTGCAAATTCGAGTTGTAAAAGTTGAATTCTGCCTTCCCATTGATAGGGCTTATACGAGTTGTTGAGAGCAGGCCTCCCTGTAACCATGCCGGAAACTGAACTGGTGTCCTAGACTGCATTTGGATATCAATTCTGAACTCGCATGTTATTGCGAATACAACGCAGACGTTGACATTCCCCTACTTTGTATGTTTGCCTGGAGGCCATGTTGGGCTATGTGTTGAAATAGTGATTCTTCTTAGTTTGCTTTCTCTTCAATCATACAGAGAGTAATGAAAATGCATGCATTTCCAGATTCTCCTTTCCAAGCAGAACATGAATCATCACTGTCTTTCAGATCTGGTCTTTCACTGGGCTGCAAACTCGAGTTGTAAAAGTTGAATTCTGCCTTCCCATTGATACGGCTTATACGAGTTGTTGAGAGCAGGCCTCCCTGTAACCATGCCGGAAACTGAACTGGTGTCCTAGACTGCATTTGGATATCAATTCTGAACTCGCATGTTATTGCGAATACAACGCAGACGTTGACATTCCCCTACTTTGTATGTTTGCCTGGAGGCCATGTTGGGCTATGTGTTGAAATAGTGATTCTTCTTAGTTTGCTTTCTCTTCAATCATACAGAGAGTAATGAAAATGCATGCATTTCCAGATTCTCCTTTCCAAGCAGAACATGAATCATCACTATCTTTCAGATCTGGTCTTTCACTGAGCTGCAAACTAGAGTTGTAAAAGTTGAATTCTGCCTCCCCATTGATAGGGCTTATACGAGTTGTTGAGAGCAGGCCTCCCTGTAACCATGCCGGAAACTGAACTGGTGTCCTAGACTGCATTTGGATATCAATTCTGAACTCGCATGTTATTGCGAATACAACGCAGACGTTGACATTCCCCTACTTTGTATGTTTGCCTGGAGGCCATGTTGGGCTATGTGTTGAAATAGTGATTCTTCTTAGTTTGCTTTCTCTTCAATCATACAGAGAGTAATGAAAATGCATGCATTTCCAGATTCTCCTTTCCAAGCAGAACATGAATCATCACTATCTTTGAGATCTGGTCTTTCACTGGGCTGCAAACTCGAGTTGTAAAAGTTGAATTCTGCCTTCCCATTGATTGGGCTTATACGAGCTGTTGAGAGCAGGCCTCCCTGTAACCATGCCGGAAACTGAACTGGTGTCCTAGACTGCATTTGGATATCAATTCTGAACTCGCATGTTATTGCGAATACAACGCAGACGTTGACATTCCCCTACTTTGTATGTTTGCGTGGAAGCCATGTTGGGCTATATGTTGAAATAGCGATTCTTCTTAGTTTGCTTTCTCTTCAATCATACAGAGAGTAATGAAAATGCATGCATTTCCAGATTCTCCTTTCCAAGCAGAACATGAATCATCACTGTCTTTCAGATATGGTCTTTCACTGGGCTGCAAACTCGAGTTGTAAAAGTTGAATTCTGCCTTCCCATTGATAGGGCTTATACGAGTTGTTGAGAGCAGGCCTCCCTGTAACCATGCCGGAAACTGAACTGGTGTCCTAGACTGCATTTGGATATCAATTCTGAACTCGCATGTTATTGCGAATACAACGCAGACGTTGACATTCCCCTACTTTGTATGTTTGCCTGGAGGCCATGTTGGGCTATGTGTTGAAATAGCGATTCTTCTTAGTTTCCTTTCTCTTCAATCATACAGAGAGTAATGAAAATGCATGCATTTCCAGATTCTCCTTTCCAAGCAGAACATGAATCATCACTATCTTTCAGATCTGGTCTTTCACTGGGCTGCAAACTCGAGTTGTAAAAGTTGAATTCTGCCTTCCCATTGATTGGGCTTATACGAGCTGTTGAGAGCAGGCCTCCCTGTAACCATGCCGGAAACTGAACTGGTGTCCTAGACTGCATTTGGATATCAATTCTGAACTTGCATGTTATTGCGAATACAACGCAGACGTTGACATTCCCCTACTTTGTATGTTTGCGTGGAAGCCATGTTGGGCTATATGTTGAAATAGCGATTCTTCTTAGTTTGCTTTCTCTTCAATCATACAGAGAGTAATGAAAATGCATGCATTTCCAGATTCTCCTTTCCAAGCAGAACATGAATCATCACTGTCTTTCAGATATGGTCTTTCACTGGGCTGCAAACTCGAGTTGTAAAAGTTGAATTCTGCCTTCCCATTGATAGGGCTTATACGAGTTGTTGAGAGCAGGCCTCCCTGTAACTATGCCGGAAACTGAACTGGTGTCCTAGACTGCATTTGGATATCAATTCTGAACT
Organism: Candoia aspera; assembly: GCF_035149785.1. Classification (NCBI taxonomy): domain Eukaryota; kingdom Metazoa; phylum Chordata; class Lepidosauria; order Squamata; family Candoiidae; genus Candoia; species Candoia aspera. Next base: position 24,851,734 of record NC_086164.1, read on the forward strand.
CGCATGTTATTGCGAATACAACGCAGACGTTGACATTCCCCTACTTTGTATGTTTGCCTGGAGGCCATGTTGGGCTATGTGTTGAAATAGCGATTCTTCTTAGTTTCCTTTCTCTTCAATCATACAGAGAGTAATGAAAATGCATGCATTTCCAGATTCTCCTTTCCAAGCAGAACATGAATCATCACTATCTTTCAGATCTGGTCTTTCACTGGGCTGCAAACTCGAGTTGTAAAAGTTGAATTCTGCCTTCCCATTGATTGGGCTTATACGAGCTGTTGAGAGCAGGCCTCCCTCTAACCATGCCGGAAACTGAACTGGTGTCCTAGACTGCATTTGGATATCAATTCTGAACTCGCATGTTATTGCGAATACAACGCAGACGTTGACATTACCCTACTTTGTATGTTTGCGTGGAAGCCATGTTGGGCTATATGTTGAAATAGCGATTCTTCTTAGTTTGCTTTCTCTTCAATCATACAGAGAGTAATGAAAATGCATGCATTTCCAGATTCTCCTTTCCAAGCAGAACATGAATCATCACTGTCTTTCAGATATGGTCTTTCACTGGGCTGCAAACTCGAGTTGTAAAAGTTGAATTCTGCCTTCCCATTGATAGGGCTTATACGAGTTGTTGAGAGCAGGCCTCCCTGTAACCATGCCGGAAACTGAACTGGTGTCCTAGACTGCATTTGGATATCAATTCTGAACTCGCATGTTATTGCGAATACAACGCAGACGTTGACATTCCCCTACTTTGTATGTTTGCCTGGAGGCCATGTTGGGCTATGTGTTGAAATAGCGATTCTTCTTAGTTTCCTTTCTCTTCAATCATACAGAGAGTAATGAAAATGCATGCATTTCCAGATTCTCCTTTCCAAGCAGAACATGAATCATCACTATCTTTCAGATCTGGTCTTTCACTGGGCTGCAAACTCGAGTTGTAAAAGTTGAATTCTGCCTTCCCATTGATTGGGCTTATACGAGCTGTTGAGAGCAGGCCTCCCTGTAACCATGCCGGAAACTGAACTGGTGTCCTAGACTGCATTTGGATATCAATTCTGAACTTGCATGTTATTGCGAATACAACGCAGACGTTGACATTCCCCTACTTTGTATGTTTGCGTGGAAGCCATGTTGGGCTATATGTTGAAATAGCGATTCTTCTTAGTTTGCTTTCTCTTCAATCATACAGAGAGTAATGAAAATGCATGCATTTCCAGATTCTCCTTTCCAAGCAGAACATGAATCATCACTGTCTTTCAGATATGGTCTTTCACTGGGCTGCAAACTCGAGTTGTAAAAGTTGAATTCTGCCTTCCCATTGATAGGGCTTATACGAGTTGTTGAGAGCAGGCCTCCCTGTAACTATGCCGGAAACTGAACTGGTGTCCTAGACTGCATTTGGATATCAATTCTGAACTCGCATGTTATTGCGAATACAACGCAGACGTTGACATTCCCCTACTTTGTATGTTTGCCTGGAGGCCATGTTGGGCTATGTGTTGAAATAGTGATTCTTCTTAGTTTGCTTTCTCTTCAATCATACAGAGAGTAATGAAAATGCATGCATTTCCAGATTCTCCTTTCCAAGCAGAACATGAATCATCACTATCTTTCAGATCTGGTCTTTCACTGAGCTGCAAACTAGAGTTGTAAAAGTTGAATTCTGCCTCCCCATTGATAGGTCTTATACGAGTTGTTGAGAGCAGGCCTCCCTGTAACCATGCCGGAAACTGAACTGGTGTCCTAGACTGCATTTGGATATCAATTCTGAACTCGCATGTTATTGCGAATACAACGCAGACGTTGACATTCCCCTACTTTGTATGTTTGCCTGGAGGCCATGTTGGGCTATGTGTTGAAATAGCGATTCTTCTTAGTTTCCTTTCTCTTCAATCATACAGAGAGTAATGAAAATGCATGCATTTCCAGATTCTCCTTTCCAAGCAGAACATGAATCATCACTATCTTTCAGATCTGGTCTTTCACTGGGCTGCAAACTCGAGTTGTAAAAGTTGAATTCTGCCTTCCCATTGATTGGGCTTATACGAGCTGTTGAGAGCAGGCCTCCCTCTAACCATGCCGGAAACTGAACTGGTGTCCTAGACTGCATTTGGATATCAATTCTGAACTCGCATGTTATTGCGAATACAACGCAGACGTTGACATTACCCTACTTTGTATGTTTGCGTGGAAGCCATGTTGGGCTATATGTTGAAATAGCGATTCTTCTTAGTTTGCTTTCTCTTCAATCATACAGAGAGTAATGAAAATGCATGCATTTCCAGATTCTCCTTTCCAAGCAGAACATGAATCATCACTGTCTTTCAGATATGGTCTTTCACTGGGCTGCAAACTCGAGTTGTAAAAGTTGAATTCTGCCTTCCCATTGATAGGGCTTATACGAGTTGTTGAGAGCAGGCCTCCCTGTAACCATGCCGGAAACTGAACTGGTGTCCTAGACTGCATTTGGATATCAATTCTGAACTCGCATGTTATTGCGAATACAACGCAGACGTTGACATTCCCCTACTTTGTATGTTTGCCTGGAGGCCATGTTGGGCTATGTGTTGAAATAGCGATTCTTCTTAGTTTCCTTTCTCTTCAATCATACAGAGAGTAATGAAAATGCATGCATTTCCAGATTCTCCTTTCCAAGCAGAACATGAATCATCACTATCTTTCAGATCTGGTCTTTCACTGGGCTGCAAACTCGAGTTGTAAAAGTTGAATTCTGCCTTCCCATTGATTGGGCTTATACGAGCTGTTGAGAGCAGGCCTCCCTGTAACCATGCCGGAAACTGAACTGGTGTCCTAGACTGCATTTGGATATCAATTCTGAACTTGCATGTTATTGCGAATACAACGCAGACGTTGACATTCCCCTACTTTGTATGTTTGCGTGGAAGCCATGTTGGGCTATATGTTGAAATAGCGATTCTTCTTAGTTTGCTTTCTCTTCAATCATACAGAGAGTAATGAAAATGCATGCATTTCCAGATTCTCCTTTCCAAGCAGAACATGAATCATCACTGTCTTTCAGATATGGTCTTTCACTGGGCTGCAAACTCGAGTTGTAAAAGTTGAATTCTGCCTTCCCATTGATAGGGCTTATACGAGTTGTTGAGAGCAGGCCTCCCTGTAACCATGCCGGAAACTGAACTGGTGTCCTAGACTGCATTTGGATATCAATTCTGAACTCGCATGTTATTGCGAATACAACGCAGACGTTGACATTCCCCTACTTTGTATGTTTGCCTGGAGGCCATGTTGGGCTATGTGTTGAAATAGCGATTCTTCTTAGTTTCCTTTCTCTTCAATCATACAGAGAGTAATGAAAATGCATGCATTTCCAGATTCTCCTTTCCAAGCAGAACATGAATCATCACTATCTTTCAGATCTGGTCTTTCACTGGGCTGCAAACTCGAGTTGTAAAAGTTGAATTCTGCCTTCCCATTGATTGGGCTTATACGAGCTGTTGAGAGCAGGCCTCCCTGTAACCATGCCGGAAACTGAACTGGTGTCCTAGACTGCATTTGGATATCAATTCTGAACTTGCATGTTATTGCGAATACAACGCAGACGTTGACATTCCCCTACTTTGTATGTTTGCGTGGAAGCCATGTTGGGCTATATGTTGAAATAGCGATTCTTCTTAGTTTGCTTTCTCTTCAATCATACAGAGAGTAATGAAAATGCATGCATTTCCAGATTCTCCTTTCCAAGCAGAACATGAATCATCACTGTCTTTCAGATATGGTCTTTCACTGGGCTGCAAACTCGAGTTGTAAAAGTTGAATTCTGCCTTCCCATTGATAGGGCTTATACGAGTTGTTGAGAGCAGGCCTCCCTGTAACTATGCCGGAAACTGAACTGGTGTCCTAGACTGCATTTGGATATCAATTCTGAACTCGCATGTTATTGCGAATACAACGCAGACGTTGACATTCCCCTACTTTGTATGTTTGCCTGGAGGCCATGTTGGGCTATGTGTTGAAATAGTGATTCTTCTTAGTTTGCTTTCTCTTCAATCATACAGAGAGTAATGAAAATGCATGCATTTCCAGATTCTCCTTTCCAAGCAGAACATGAATCATCACTATCTTTCAGATCTGGTCTTTCACTGAGCTGCAAACTAGAGTTGTAAAAGTTGAATTCTGCCTCCCCATTGATAGGTCTTATACGAGTTGTTGAGAGCAGGCCTCCCTGTAACCATGCCGGAAACTGAACTGGTGTCCTAGACTGCATTTGGATATCAATTCTGAACTCGCATGTTATTGCGAATACAACGCAGACGTTGACATTCCCCTACTTTGTATGTTTGCCTGGAGGCCATGTTGGGCTATGTGTTGAAATAGCGATTCTTCTTAGTTTCCTTTCTCTTCAATCATACAGAGAGTAATGAAAATGCATGCATTTCCAGATTCTCCTTTCCAAGCAGAACATGAATCATCACTATCTTTCAGATCTGGTCTTTCACTGGGCTGCAAACTCGAGTTGTAAAAGTTGAATTCTGCCTTCCCATTGATTGGGCTTATACGAGCTGTTGAGAGCAGGCCTCCCTCTAACCATGCCGGAAACTGAACTGGTGTCCTAGACTGCATTTGGATATCAATTCTGAACTCGCATGTTATTGCGAATACAACGCAGACGTTGACATTACCCTACTTTGTATGTTTGCGTGGAAGCCATGTTGGGCTATATGTTGAAATAGCGATTCTTCTTAGTTTGCTTTCTCTTCAATCATACAGAGAGTAATGAAAATGCATGCATTTCCAGATTCTCCTTTCAAAGCAGAACATGAATCATCACTGTCTTTCAGATCTGGTCTTTCACTGGGCTGCAAACTCGAGTTGTAAAAGTTGAATTCTGCCTTCCCATTGATAGGGCTTATACGAGTTGTTGAGAGCAGGCCTCCCTGTAACCATGCCGGAAACTGAACTGGTGTCCTAGACTGCATTTGGATATCAATTCTGAACTCGCATGTTATTGCGAATACAACGCAGACGTTGACATTCCCCTACTTTGTATGTTTGCCTGGAGGCCATGTTGGGCTATGGGTTGAAATAGTGATTCTTCTTAGTTTGCTTTCTCTTCAATCATACAGAGAGTAATGAAAATGCATGCATTTCCAGATTCTCCTTTCCAAGCAGAACATGAATCATCACTATCTTTCAGATCTGGTCTTTCACTGAGCTGCAAACTAGAGTTGTAAAAGTTGAATTCTGCCTCCCCATTGATAGGGCTTATACGAGTTGTTGAGAGCAGGCCTCCCTGTAACCATGCCGGAAACTGAACTGGTGTCCTAGACTGCATTTGGATATCAATTCTGAACTCGCATGTTATTGCGAATACAACGCAGACGTTGACATTCCCCTACTTTGTATGTTTGCCTGGAGGCCATGTTGGGCTATGTGTTGAAATAGCGATTCTTCTTAGTTTCCTTTCTCTTCAATCATACAGAGAGTAATGAAAATGCATGCATTTCCAGATTCTCCTTTCCAAGCAGAACATGAATCATCACTATCTTTCAGATCTGGTCTTTCGCTGGGCTGCAAACTCGAGTTGTAAAAGTTGAATTCTGCCTTCCCATTGATTGGGCTTATACGAGCTGTTGAGAGCAGGCCTCCCTCTAACCATGCCGGAAACTGAACTGGTGTCCTAGACTGCATTTGGATATCAATTCTGAACTCGCATGTTATTGCGAATACAACGGAGACGTTGACATTACCCTACTTTGTATGTTTGCGTGGAAGCCATGTTGGGCTATATGTTGAAATAGCGATTCTTCTTAGTTTGCTTTCTCTTCAATCATACAGAGAGTAATGAAAATGCATGCATTTCCAGATTCTCCTTTCCAAGCAGAACATGAATCATCACTGTCTTTCAGATCTGGTCTTTCACTGGGCTGCAAACTCGAGTTGTAAAAGTTCAATTCTGCCTTCCCATTGATTGGGCTTATACGAGTTGTTGAGAGCAGGCCTCCCTGTAACCATGCCGGAAACTGAACTGGTGTCCTAGACTGCATTTGGATATCAATTCTGAACTCGCATGTTATTGCGAATACAACGCAGACCTTGACATTCCCCTACTTTGTATGTTTGCCTGGAGGCCATGTTGGGCTATGTGTTGAAATAGCGATTCTTCTTAGTTTCCTTTCTCTTCAATCATACAGAGAGTAATGAAAATGCATGCATTTCCAGATTCTCCTTTCCAAGCAGAACATGAATCATCACTATCTTTCAGATCTGGTCTTTCACTGGGCTGCAAATTCGAGTTGTAAAAGTTGAATTCTGCCTTCCCATTGATAGGGCTTATACGAGTTATTGAGACCAGGCCTCCCTGTAACCATGCCGGAAACTGAACTGGTGTCCTAGACTGCATTTGGATATCAATTCTGAACTCGCATGTTATTGCGAATACAACGCAGACGTTGACATTCCCCTACTTTGTATGTTTGCCTGGAGGCCATGTTGGGCTATGTGTTGAAATTGTGATTCTTCTTAGTTTGCTTTATCTTCAATCATACAGAGAGTAATGAAAATGCATGCATTTCCAGATTCTCCTTTCCAAGCAGAACATGAATCATCACTATCTTTCAGATCTGGTCTTTCACTGAGCTGCAAACTAGAGTTGTAAAAGTTGAATTCTGCCTCCCCATTGATATGGCTTATACGAGTTGTTGAGAGCAGGCCTCCCTGTAACCATGCCGGAAACTGAACTGGTGTCCTAGACTGCATTTGGATATCAATTCTGAACTCGCATGTTATTGCGAATACAACGCAGACGTTGACATTCCCCTACTTTGTATGTTTGCGTGGAGGCCATGTTGGGCTATGTGTTGAAATAGCGATTCTTCTTAGTTTCCTTTCTCTTCAATCATACAGAGAGTAATGAAAATGCATGCATTTCCAGATTCTCCTTTCCAAGCAGAACATGAATCATCACTATCTTTCAGATCCGGTCTTTCACTGGGCTGCAAACTCGAGTTGTAAAACTTGAATTCTGCCTTCCCATTGATTGGGCTTATACGAGCTGTTGAGAGCAGGCCTCCCTGTAACCATGCCGGAAACTGAACTGGTGTCCTAGACTGCATTTGGATATCAATTCTGAACTCGCATGTTATTGCGAATACAACGCAGACGTTGACATTCCCCTACTTTGTATGTTTGCGTGGAAGCCATGTTGGGCTATATGTTGAAATAGCGATTCTTCTTAGTTTGCTTTCTCTTCAATCATACAGAGAGTAATGAAAATGCATGCATTTCCAGATTCTCCTTTCCAAGCAGAACATGAATCATCACTATCTTTCAGATCTGGTCTTTCACTGAGCTGCAAACTAGAGTTGTAAAAGTTGAATTCTGCCTCCCCATTGATAGGGCTTATACGAGCTGTTGAGAGCAGGCCTCCCTGTAACCATGCCGGAAACTGAACTGGTGTCCTAGACTGCATTTGGATATCAATTCTGAACTCGCATGTTATTGCGAATACAACGCAGACGTTGACATTCCCCTACTTTGTATGTTTGCCTGGAGGCCATGTTGGGCTATGTGTTGAAATAGCGAATCTTCTTAGTTTCCTTTCTCTTCAATCATACAGAGAGTAATGAAAATGCATGCATTTCCAGATTCTCCTTTCCAAGCAGAACATGAATCATCACTATCTTTCAGATCTGGTCTTTCACTGGGCTGCAAATTCGAGTTGTAAAAGTTGAATTCTGCCTTCCCATTGATTGGGCTTATACGAGTTATTGAGACCAGGCCTCCCTGTAACCATGCCGGAAACTGAACTGGTGTCCTAGACTGCATTTGGATATCAATTCTGAACTCGCATGTTATTGCGAATACAACGCAGACGTTGACATTCCCCTACTTTGTATGTTTGCCTGGAGGCCATGTTGGGCTATGTGTTGAAATAGTGATTCTTCTTAGTTTGCTTTCTCTTCAATCATACAGATTGTAATGAAAATGCATGCATTTCCAGATTCTCCTTTCCAAGCAGAACATGAATCATCACTATCTTTCAGATCTGGTCTTTCACTGAGCTGCAAACTAGAGTTGTAAAAGTTGAATTCTGCCTTCCCATTGATTGGGCTTATACGAGCTGTTGAGAGCAGGCCTCCCTGTAACCATGCCGGAAACTGAACTGGTGTCCTAGACTGCATTTGGATATCAATTCTGAACTCGCATGTTATTGCGAATACAACGCAGACGTTGACATTCCCCTACTTTGTATGTTTGCGTGGAAGCCATGTTGGGCTATATGTTGAAATAGCGATTCTTCTTAGTTTGCTTTCTCTTCAATCATACAGAGAGTAATGAAAATGCATGCATTTCCAGATTCTCCTTTCCAAGCAGAACATGAATCATCACTGTCTTTCAGATATGGTCTTTCACTGGGCTGCAAACTCGAGTTGTAAAAGTTGAATTCTGCCTTCCCATTGATAGGGCTTATACGAGTTGTTGAGAGCAGGCCTCCCTGTAACCATGCCGGAAACTGAACTGGTGTCCTAGACTGCATTTGGATATCAATTCTGAACTCGCATGTTATTGCGAATACAACGCAGACGTTGACATTCCCCTACTTTGTATGTTTGCCTGGAGGCCATGTTGGGCTATGGGTTGAAATAGTGATTCTTCTTAGTTTGCTTTCTCTTCAATCATACAGAGAGTAATGAAAATGCATGCATTTCCAGATTCTCCTTTCCAAGCAGAACATGAATCATCACTATCTTTCAGATCTGGTCTTTCACTGAGCTGCAAACTAGAGTTGTAAAAGTTGAATTCTGCCTCCCCATTGATAGGGCTTATACGAGTTGTTGAGAGCAGGCCTCCCTGTAACCATGCCGGAAACTGAACTGGTGTCCTAGACTGCATTTGGATATCAATTCTGAACTCGCATGTTATTGCGAATACAACGCAGACGTTGACATTCCCCTACTTTGTATGTTTGCCTGGAGGCCATGTTGGGCTATGTGTTGAAATAGCGATTCTTCTTAGTTTCCTTTCTCTTCAATCATACAGAGAGTAATGAAAATGCATGCATTTCCAGATTCTCCTTTCCAAGCAGAACATGAATCATCACTATCTTTCAGATCTGGTCTTTCACTGGGCTGCAAATTCGAGTTGTAAAAGTTGAATTCTGCCTTCCCATTGATAGGGCTTATACGAGTTATTGAGACCAGGCCTCCCTGTAACCATGCCGGAAACTGAACTGGTGTCCTAGACTGCATTTGGATATCAATTCTGAACTCGCATGTTATTGCGAATACAACGCAGACGTTGACATTCCCCTACTTTGTATGTTTGCCTGGAGGCCATGTTGGGCTATGTGTTGAAATAGTGATTCTTCTTAGTTTGCTTTCTCTTCAATCATACAGAGAGTAATGAAAATGCATGCATTTCCAGATTCTCCTTTCCAAGCAGAACATGAATCATCACTATCTTTCAGATCTGGTCTTTCACTGGGCTGCAAACTAGAGTTGTAAAAGTTGAATTCTGCCTCCCCATTGATAGGGCTTATACGAGTTGTTGAGAGCAGGCCTCCCTGTAACCATGCCGGAAACTGAACTGGTGTCCTAGACTGCATTTGGATATCAATTCTGAACTCGCATGTTATTGCGAATACAACGCAGACATTGACATTCCCCTACTTTGTATGTTTGCCTGGAGGCCATGTTGGGCTATGTGTTGAAATAGTGATTCTTCTTAGTTTGCTTTCTCTTCAATCATACAGAGAGTAATGAAAATGCATGCATTTCCAGATTCTCCTTTCCAAGCAGAACATGAATCATCACTATCTTTCAGATCTGGTCTTTCACTGGGCTGCAAACTCGAGTTGTAAAAGTTGAATTCTGCCTTCCCATTGATTGGGCTTATACGAGTTATTGAGACCAGGCCTCCCTGTAACCATGCCGGAAACTGAACTGGTGTCCTAGACTGCATTTGGATATCAATTCTGAACTCGCATGTTATTGCGAATACAACGCAGACGTTGACATTCCCCTACTTTGTATGTTTGCCTGGAGGCCATGTTGGGCTATGTGTTGAAATAGTGATTCTTCTTAGTTTGCTTTCTCTTCAATCATACAGAGAGTAATGAAAATGCATGCATTTCCAGATTCTCCTTTCCAAGCAGAACATGAATCATCACTATCTTTCAGATCTGGTCTTTCACTGGGCTGCAAACTAGAGTTGTAAAAGTTGAATTCTGCCTCCCCATTGATAGGGCTTATACGAGTTGTTGAGAGCAGGCCTCCCTGTAACCATGCCGGAAACTGAACTGGTGTCCTAGACTGCATTTGGATATCAATTCTGAACTCGCATGTTATTGCGAATACAACGCAGACGTTGACATTCCCCTACTTTGTATGTTTGCCTGGAGGCCATGTTGGGCTATGTGTTGAAATAGTGATTCTTCTTAGTTTGCTTTCTCTTCAATCATACAGAGAGTAATGAAAATGCATGCATTTCCAGATTCTCCTTTCCAAGCAGAACATGAATCATCACTATCTTTCAGATCTGGTCTTTCACTGGGCTGCAAACTAGAGTTGTAAAAGTTGAATTCTGCCTCCCCATTGATAGGGCTTATACGAGTTGTTGAGAGCAGGCCTCCCTGTAACCATGCCGGAAACTGAACTGGTGTCCTAGACTGCATTTGGATATCAATTCTGAACTCGCATGTTATTGCGAATACAACGCAGACATTGACATTCCCCTACTTTGTATGTTTGCCTGGAGGCCATGTTGGGCTATGTGTTGAAATAGTGATTCTTCTTAGTTTGCTTTCTCTTCAATCATACAGAGAGTAATGAAAATGCATGCATTTCCAGATTCTCCTTTCCAAGCAGAACATGAATCATCACTATCTTTCAGATCTGGTCTTTCACTGGGCTGCAAACTCGAGTTGTAAAAGTTGAATTCTGCCTTCCCATTGATTGGGCTTATACGAGTTATTGAGTCCAGGCCTCCCTGTAACCATGCCGGAAACTGAACTGGTGTCCTAGACTGCATTTGGATATCAATTCTGAACTCGCATGTTATTGCGAATACAACGCAGACGTTGACATTCCCCTACTTTGTATGTTTGCCTGGAGGCCATGTTGGGCTATGTGTTGAAATAGCGATTCTTCTTAGTTTCCTTTCTCTTCAATCATACAGAGAGTAATGAAAATGCATGCATTTCCAGATTCTCCTTTCCAAGCAGAACATGAATCATCACTATCTTTCAGATCTGGTCTTTCACTGGGCTGCAAACTCGAGTTGTAAAAGTTGAATTCTGCCTTCCCATTGATTGGGCTTATACGAGTTATTGAGACCAGGCCTCCCTGTAACCATGCCGGAAACTGAACTGGTGTCCTAGACTGCATTTGGATATCAATTCTGAACTCGCATGTTATTGCGAATACAACGCAGACGTTGACATTCCCCTACTTTGTATGTTTGCCTGGAGGCCATGTTGGGCTATGTGTTGAAATAGCGATTCTTCTTAGTTTCCTTTCTCTTCAATCATACAGAGAGTAATGAAAATGCATGCATTTCCAGATTCTCCTTTCCAAGCAGAACATGAATCATCACTATCTTTCAGATCTGGTCTTTCACTGGGCTGCAAATTCGAGTTGTAAAAGTTGAATTCTGCCTTCCCATTGATAGGGCTTATACGAGTTATTGAGACCAGGCCTCCCTGTAACCATGCCGGAAACTGAACTGGTGTCCTAGACTGCATTTGGATATCAATTCTGAACTCGCATGTTATTGCGAATACAACGCAGACGTTGACATTCCCCTACTTTGTATGTTTGCCTGGAGGCCATGTTGGGCTATGTGTTGAAATAGTGATTCTTCTTAGTTTGCTTTCTCTTCAATCATACAGAGAGTAATGAAAATGCATGCATTTCCAGATTCTCCTTTCCAAGCAGAACATGAATCATCACTATCTTTCAGATCTGGTCTTTCACTGGGCTGCAAACTAGAGTTGTAAAAGTTGAATTCTGCCTCCCCATTGATAGGGCTTATACGAGTTGTTGAGAGCAGGCCTCCCTGTAACCATGCCGGAAACTGAACTGGTGTCCTAGACTGCATTTGGATATCAATTCTGAACTCGCATGTTATTGCGAATACAACGCAGACATTGACATTCCCCTACTTTGTATGTTTGCCTGGAGGCCATGTTGGGCTATGTGTTGAAATAGTGATTCTTCTTAGTTTGCTTTCTCTTCAATCATACAGAGAGTAATGAAAATGCATGCATTTCCAGATTCTCCTTTCCAAGCAGAACATGAATCATCACTATCTTTCAGATCTGGTCTTTCACTGGGCTGCAAACTCGAGTTGTAAAAGTTGAATTCTGCCTTCCCATTGATTGGGCTTATACGAGTTATTGAGACCAGGCCTCCCTGTAACCATGCCGGAAACTGAACTGGTGTCCTAGACTGCATTTGGATATCAATTCTGAACTCGCATGTTATTGCGAATACAACGCAGACGTTGACATTCCCCTACTTTGTATGTTTGCCTGGAGGCCATGTTGGGCTATGTGTTGAAATAGTGATTCTTCTTAGTTTGCTTTCTCTTCAATCATACAGAGAGTAATGAAAATGCATGCATTTCCAGATTCTCCTTTCCAAGCAGAACATGAATCATCACTATCTTTCAGATCTGGTCTTTCACTGGGCTGCAAACTAGAGTTGTAAAAGTTGAATTCTGCCTCCCCATTGATAGGGCTTATACGAGTTGTTGAGAGCAGGCCTCCCTGTAACCATGCCGGAAACTGAACTGGTGTCCTAGACTGCATTTGGATATCAATTCTGAACTCGCATGTTATTGCGAATACAACGCAGACGTTGACATTCCCCTACTTTGTATGTTTGCCTGGAGGCCATGTTGGGCTATGTGTTGAAATAGTGATTCTTCTTAGTTTGCTTTCTCTTCAATCATACAGAGAGTAATGAAAATGCATGCATTTCCAGATTCTCCTTTCCAAGCAGAACATGAATCATCACTATCTTTCAGATCTGGTCTTTCACTGGGCTGCAAACTAGAGTTGTAAAAGTTGAATTCTGCCTCCCCATTGATAGGGCTTATACGAGTTGTTGAGAGCAGGCCTCCCTGTAACCATGCCGGAAACTGAACTGGTGTCCTAGACTGCATTTGGATATCAATTCTGAACTCGCATGTTATTGCGAATACAACGCAGACATTGACATTCCCCTACTTTGTATGTTTGCCTGGAGGCCATGTTGGGCTATGTGTTGAAATAGTGATTCTTCTTAGTTTGCTTTCTCTTCAATCATACAGAGAGTAATGAAAATGCATGCATTTCCAGATTCTCCTTTCCAAGCAGAACATGAATCATCACTATCTTTCAGATCTGGTCTTTCACTGGGCTGCAAACTCGAGTTGTAAAAGTTGAATTCTGCCTTCCCATTGATTGGGCTTATACGAGTTATTGAGTCCAGGCCTCCCTGTAACCATGCCGGAAACTGAACTGGTGTCCTAGACTGCATTTGGATATCAATTCTGAACTCGCATGTTATTGCGAATACAACGCAGACGTTGACATTCCCCTACTTTGTATGTTTGCCTGGAGGCCATGTTGGGCTATGTGTTGAAATAGCGATTCTTCTTAGTTTCCTTTCTCTTCAATCATACAGAGAGTAATGAAAATGCATGCATTTCCAGATTCTCCTTTCCAAGCAGAACATGAATCATCACTATCTTTCAGATCTGGTCTTTCACTGGGCTGCAAACTCGAGTTGTAAAAGTTGAATTCTGCCTTCCCATTGATTGGGCTTATACGAGTTATTGAGACCAGGCCTCCCTGTAACCATGCCGGAAACTGAACTGGTGTCCTAGACTGCATTTGGATATCAATTCTGAACTCGCATGTTATTGCGAATACAACGCAGACGTTGACATTCCCCTACTTTGTATGTTTGCCTGGAGGCCATGTTGGGCTATGTGTTGAAATAGTGATTCTTCTTAGTTTGCTTTCTCTTCAATCATACAGAGAGTAATGAAAATGCATGCATTTCCAGATTCTCCTTTCCAAGCAGAACATGAATCATCACTATCTTTCAGATCTGGTCTTTCACTGGGCTGCAAACTAGAGTTGTAAAAGTTGAATTCTGCCTCCCCATTGATAGGGCTTATACGAGTTGTTGAGAGCAGGCCTCCCTGTAACCATGCCGGAAACTGAACTGGTGTCCTAGACTGCATTTGGATATCAATTCTGAACTCGCATGTTATTGCGAATACAACGCAGACGTTGACATTCCCCTACTTTGTATGTTTGCCTGGAGGCCATGTTGGGCTATGTGTTGAAATAGTGATTCTTCTTAGTTTGCTTTCTCTTCAATCATACAGAGAGTAATGAAAATGCATGCATTTCCAGATTCTCCTTTCCAAGCAGAACATGAATCATCACTATCTTTCAGATCTGGTCTTTCACTGGGCTGCAAACTAGAGTTGTAAAAGTTGAATTCTGCCTCCCCATTGATAGGGCTTATACGAGTTGTTGAGAGCAGGCCTCCCTGTAACCATGCCGGAAACTGAACTGGTGTCCTAGACTGCATTTGGATATCAATTCTGAACTCGCATGTTATTGCGAATACAACGCAGACATTGACATTCCCCTACTTTGTATGTTTGCCTGGAGGCCATGTTGGGCTATGTGTTGAAATAGTGATTCTTCTTAGTTTGCTTTCTCTTCAATCATACAGAGAGTAATGAAAATGCATGCATTTCCAGATTCTCCTTTCCAAGCAGAACATGAATCATCACTATCTTTCAGATCTGGTCTTTCACTGGGCTGCAAACTCGAGTTGTAAAAGTTGAATTCTGCCTTCCCATTGATTGGGCTTATACGAGTTATTGAGACCAGGCCTCCCTGTAACCATGCCGGAAACTGAACTGGTGTCCTAGACTGCATTTGGATATCAATTCTGAACTCGCATGTTATTGCGAATACAACGCAGACGTTGACATTCCCCTACTTTGTATGTTTGCCTGGAGGCCATGTTGGGCTATGTGTTGAAATAGTGATTCTTCTTAGTTTGCTTTCTCTTCAATCATACAGAGAGTAATGAAAATGCATGCATTTCCAGATTCTCCTTTCCAAGCAGAACATGAATCATCACTATCTTTCAGATCTGGTCTTTCACTGGGCTGCAAACTAGAGTTGTAAAAGTTGAATTCTGCCTCCCCATTGATAGGGCTTATACGAGTTGTTGAGAGCAGGCCTCCCTGTAACCATGCCGGAAACTGAACTGGTGTCCTAGACTGCATTTGGATATCAATTCTGAACTCGCATGTTATTGCGAATACAACGCAGACATTGACATTCCCCTACTTTGTATGTTTGCCTGGAGGCCATGTTGGGCTATGTGTTGAAATAGTGATTCTTCTTAGTTTGCTTTCTCTTCAATCATACAGAGAGTAATGAAAATGCATGCATTTCCAGATTCTCCTTTCCAAGCAGAACATGAATCATCACTATCTTTCAGATCTGGTCTTTCACTGGGCTGCAAACTCGAGTTGTAAAAGTTGAATTCTGCCTTCCCATTGATTGGGCTTATACGAGTTATTGAGACCAGGCCTCCCTGTAACCATGCCGGAAACTGAACTGGTGTCCTAGACTGCATTTGGATATCAATTCTGAACTCGCATGTTATTGCGAATACAACGCAGACGTTGACATTCCCCTACTTTGTATGTTTGCCTGGAGGCCATGTTGGGCTATGTGTTGAAATAGTGATTCTTCTTAGTTTGCTTTCTCTTCAATCATACAGAGAGTAATGAAAATGCATGCATTTCCAGATTCTCCTTTCCAAGCAGAACATGAATCATCACTATCTTTCAGATCTGGTCTTTCACTGGGCTGCAAACTAGAGTTGTAAAAGTTGAATTCTGCCTCCCCATTGATAGGGCTTATACGAGTTGTTGAGAGCAGGCCTCCCTGTAACCATGCCGGAAACTGAACTGGTGTCCTAGACTGCATTTGGATATCAATTCTGAACTCGCATGTTATTGCGAATACAACGCAGACGTTGACATTCCCCTACTTTGTATGTTTGCCTGGAGGCCATGTTGGGCTATGTGTTGAAATAGTGATTCTTCTTAGTTTCCTTTCTCTTCAATCATATAGAGAGTAATGAAAATGCATGCATTTCCAGATTCTCCTTTCCAAGCAGAACATGAATCATCACTATCTTTCAGATCTGGTCTTTCACTGGGCTGCAAACTCGAGTTGTAAAAGTTGAATTCTGCCTTCCCATTGATTGGGCTTATACGAGCTGTTGAGAGCAGGCCTCCCTCTAACCATGCCGGAAACTGAACTGGTGTCCGAGACTGCATTTGGATATCAATTCTGAACTCGCATGTTATTGCGAATACAACGCAGACGTTGACTTTCCCCTACTTTGTATGTTTGCGTGGAAGCCATGTTGGGCTATATGTTGAAATAGCGATTCTTCTTAGTTTGCTTTCTCTTCAATCATACAGAGAGTAATGAAAATGCATGCATTTCCAGATTCTCCTTTCCAAGCAGAACATGAATCATCACTATCTTTCAGATCTGGTCTTTCACTGGGCTGCAAATTCGAGTTGTAAAAGTTGAATTCTGCCTTCCCATTGATAGGGCTTATACGAGTTATTGAGACCAGGCCTCCCTGTAACCATGCCGGAAACTGAACTGGTGTCCTAGACTGCATTTGGATATCAATTCTGAACTCGCATGTTATTGCGAATACAACGCAGACGTTGACATTCCCCTACTTTGTATGTTTGCCTGGAGGCCATGTTGGGCTATGTGTTGAAATAGTGATTCTTCTTAGTTTGCTTTCTCTTCAATCATACAGAGAGTAATGAAAATGCATGGATTTCCAGATTCTCCTTTACAAGCAGAACATGAATCATCACTATCTTTCAGATCTGGTCTTTCACTGAGCTGCAAACTAGAGTTGTAAAAGTTGAATTCTGCCTCCCCATTGATAGGGCTTATACGAGTTGTTGAGAGCAGGCCTCCCTGTAACCATGCCGGAAACTGAACTGGTGTCCTAGACTGCATTTGGATATCAATTCTGAACTCGCATGTTATTGCGAATACAACGCAGACGTTGACATTCCCCTACTTTGTATGTTTGCCTGGAGGCCATGTTGGGCTATGTGTTGAAATAGTGATTCTTCTTAGTTTGCTTTCTCTTCAATCATACAGAGAGTAATGAAAATGCATGCATTTCCAGATTCTCCTTTCCAAGCAGAACATGAATCCTCACTATCTTTCAGATCTGGTCTTTCACTGGGATGCAAACTCGAGTTGTAAAAGTTGAATTCTGCCTTCCCATTGATTGGGCTTATACGAGCTGTTGAGAGCAGGCCTCCCTCTAACCATGCCGGAAACTGAACTGGTGTCCTAGACTGCATTTGGATATCAATTCTGAACTCGCATGTTATTGCGAATACAACGCAGACGTTGACATTCCCCTACTTTGTATGTTTGCGTGGAAGCCATGTTGGGCTATATGTTGAAATAGCGATTCTTCTTAGTTTGCTTTCTCTTCAATCATACAGAGAGTAATGAAAATGCATGCATTTCCAGATTCTCCTTTCCAAGCAGAACATGAATCATCACTGTCTTTCAGATATGGTCTTTCACTGGGCTGCAAACTCGAGTTGTAAAAGTTGAATTCTGCCTTCCCATTGATAGGGCTTATACGAGTTGTTGAGAGCAGGCCTCCCTGTAACCATGCCGGAAACTGAACTGGTGTCCTAGACTGCATTTGGATATCAATTCTGAACTCGCATGTTATTGCGAATACAACGCAGACGTTGACATTCCCCTACTTTGTATGTTTGCCTGGAGGCCATGTTGGGCTATGGGTTGAAATAGTGATTCTTCTTAGTTTGCTTTCTCTTCAATCATACAGAGAGTAATGAAAATGCATGCATTTCCAGATTCTCCTTTCCAAGCAGAACATGAATCATCACTATCTTTCAGATCTGGTCTTTCACTGAGCTGCAAACTAGAGTTGTAAAAGTTGAATTCTGCCTCCCCATTGATAGGGCTTATACGAGTTGTTGAGAGCAGGCCTCCCTGTAACCATGCCGGAAACTGAACTGGTGTCCTAGACTGCATTTGGATATCAATTCTGAACTCGCATGTTATTGCGAATACAACGCAGACGTTGACATTCCCCTACTTTGTATGTTTGCCTGGAGGCCATGTTGGGCTATGTGTTGAAATAGTGATTCTTCTTAGTTTGCTTTCTCTTCAATCATACAGAGAGTAATGAAAATGCATGCATTTCCAGATTCTCCTTTCCAAGCAGAACATGAATCATCACTATCTTTCAGATCTGGTCTTTCACTGGGCTGCAAACTAGAGTTGTAAAAGTTGAATTCTGCCTCCCCATTGATAGGGCTTATACGAGTTGTTGAGAGCAGGCCTCCCTGTAACCATGCCGGAAACTGAACTGGTGTCCTAGACTGCATTTGGATATCAATTCTGAACTCGCATGTTATTGCGAATACAACGCAGACGTTGACATTCCCCTACTTTGTATGTTTGCCTGGAGGCCATGTTGGGCTATGTGTTGAAATAGTGATTCTTCTTAGTTTGCTTTCTCTTCAATCATACAGAGAGTAATGAAAATGCATGCATTTCCAGATTCTCCTTTCCAAGCAGAACATGAATCATCACTATCTTTCAGATCTGGTCTTTCACTGGGCTGCAAACTCGAGTTGTAAAAGTTGAATTCTGCCTTCCCATTGATTGGGCTTATACGAGCTGTTGAGAGCAGGCCTCCCTCTAACCATGCCGGAAACTGAACTGGTGTCCTAGACTGCATTTGGATATCAATTCTGAACTCGCATGTTATTGCGAATACAACGCAGACGTTGACATTCCCCTACTTTGTATGTTTGCGTGGAAGCCATGTTGGGCTATATGTTGAAATAGCGATTCTTCTTAGTTTGCTTTCTCTTCAATCATACAGAGAGTAATGAAAATGCATGCATTTCCAGATTCTCCTTTCCAAGCAGAACATGAATCATCACTGTCTTTCAGATATGGTCTTTCACTGGGCTGCAAACTCGAGTTGTAAAAGTTGAATTCTGCCTTCCCATTGATAGGGCTTATACGAGTTGTTGAGAGCAGGCCTCCCTGTAACCATGCCGGAAACTGAACTGGTGTCCTAGACTGCATTTGGATATCAATTCTGAACTCGCATGTTATTGCGAATACAACGCAGACGTTGACATTCCCCTACTTTGTATGTTTGCCTGGAGGCCATGTTGGGCTATGGGTTGAAATAGTGATTCTTCTTAGTTTGCTTTCTCTTCAATCATACAGAGAGTAATGAAAATGCATGCATTTCCAGATTCTCCTTTCCAAGCAGAACATGAATCATCACTATCTTTCAGATCTGGTCTTTCACTGAGCTGCAAACTAGAGTTGTAAAAGTTGAATTCTGCCTCCCCATTGATAGGGCTTATACGAGTTGTTGAGAGCAGGCCTCCCTGTAACCATGCCGGAAACTGAACTGGTGTCCTAGACTGCATTTGGATATCAATTCTGAACTCGCATGTTATTGCGAATACAACGCAGACGTTGACATTCCCCTACTTTGTATGTTTGCCTGGAGGCCATGTTGGGCTATGTGTTGAAATAGCGATTCTTCTTAGTTTCCTTTCTCTTCAATCATACAGAGAGTAATGAAAATGCATGCATTTCCAGATTCTCCTTTCCAAGCAGAACATGAATCATCACTATCTTTCAGATCTGGTCTTTCACTGGGCTGCAAATTCGAGTTGTAAAAGTTGAATTCTGCCTTCCCATTGATAGGGCTTATACGAGTTATTGAGACCAGGCCTCCCTGTAACCATGCCGGAAACTGAACTGGTGTCCTAGACTGCATTTGGATATCAATTCTGAACTCGCATGTTATTGCGAATACAACGCAGACGTTGACATTCCCCTACTTTGTATGTTTGCCTGGAGGCCATGTTGGGCTATGTGTTGAAATAGTGATTCTTCTTAGTTTGCTTTCTCTTCAATCATACAGAGAGTAATGAAAATGCATGCATTTCCAGATTCTCCTTTCCAAGCAGAACATGAATCATCACTATCTTTCAGATCTGGTCTTTCACTGGGCTGCAAACTAGAGTTGTAAAAGTTGAATTCTGCCTCCCCATTGATAGGGCTTATACGAGTTGTTGAGAGCAGGCCTCCCTGTAACCATGCCGGAAACTGAACTGGTGTCCTAGACTGCATTTGGATATCAATTCTGAACTCGCATGTTATTGCGAATACAACGCAGACGTTGACATTCCCCTACTTTGTATGTTTGCCTGGAGGCCATGTTGGGCTATGTGTTGAAATAGTGATTCTTCTTAGTTTGCTTTCTCTTCAATCATACAGAGAGTAATGAAAATGCATGCATTTCCAGATTCTCCTTTCCAAGCAGAACATGAATCATCACTATCTTTCAGATCTGGTCTTTCACTGGGCTGCAAACTCGAGTTGTAAAAGTTGAATTCTGCCTTCCCATTGATTGGGCTTATACGAGCTGTTGAGAGCAGGCCTCCCTCTAACCATGCCGGAAACTGAACTGGTGTCCTAGACTGCATTTGGATATCAATTCTGAACTCGCATGTTATTGCGAATACAACGCAGACGTTGACATTCCCCTACTTTGTATGTTTGCGTGGAAGCCATGTTGGGCTATATGTTGAAATAGCGATTCTTCTTAGTTTGCTTTCTCTTCAATCATACAGAGAGTAATGAAAATGCATGCATTTCCAGATTCTCCTTTCCAAGCAGAACATGAATCATCACTGTCTTTCAGATATGGTCTTTCACTGGGCTGCAAACTCGAGTTGTAAAAGTTGAATTCTGCCTTCCCATTGATAGGGCTTATACGAGTTGTTGAGAGCAGGCCTCCCTGTAACCATGCCGGAAACTGAACTGGTGTCCTAGACTGCATTTGGATATCAATTCTGAACTCGCATGTTATTGCGAATACAACGCAGACGTTGACATTCCCCTACTTTGTATGTTTGCCTGGAGGCCATGTTGGGCTATGGGTTGAAATAGTGATTCTTCTTAGTTTGCTTTCTCTTCAATCATACAGAGAGTAATGAAAATGCATGCATTTCCAGATTCTCCTTTCCAAGCAGAACATGAATCATCACTATCTTTCAGATCTGGTCTTTCACTGAGCTGCAAACTAGAGTTGTAAAAGTTGAATTCTGCCTCCCCATTGATAGGGCTTATACGAGTTGTTGAGAGCAGGCCTCCCTGTAACCATGCCGGAAACTGAACTGGTGTCCTAGACTGCATTTGGATATCAATTCTGAACTCGCATGTTATTGCGAATACAACGCAGACGTTGACATTCCCCTACTTTGTATGTTTGCCTGGAGGCCATGTTGGGCTATGTGTTGAAATAGCGATTCTTCTTAGTTTCCTTTCTCTTCAATCATACAGAGAGTAATGAAAATGCATGCATTTCCAGATTCTCCTTTCCAAGCAGAACATGAATCATCACTATCTTTCAGATCTGGTCTTTCACTGGGCTGCAAATTCGAGTTGTAAAAGTTGAATTCTGCCTTCCCATTGATAGGGCTTATACGAGTTATTGAGACCAGGCCTCCCTGTAACCATGCCGGAAACTGAACTGGTGTCCTAGACTGCATTTGGATATCAATTCTGAACTCGCATGTTATTGCGAATACAACGCAGACGTTGACATTCCCCTACTTTGTATGTTTGCCTGGAGGCCATGTTGGGCTATGTGTTGAAATAGTGATTCTTCTTAGTTTGCTTTCTCTTCAATCATACAGAGAGTAATGAAAATGCATGCATTTCCAGATTCTCCTTTACAAGCAGAACATGAATCATCACTATCTTTCAGATCTGGTCTTTCACTGAGCTGCAAACTAGAGTTGTAAAAGTTGAATTCTGCCTCCCCATTGATAGGGCTTATACGAGTTGTTGAGAGCAGGCCTCCCTGTAACCATGCCGGAAACTGAACTGGTGTCCTAGACTGCATTTGGATATCAATTCTGAACTCGCATGTTATTGCGAATACAACGCAGACGTTGACATTCCCCTACTTTGTATGTTTGCCTGGAGGCCATGTTGGGCTATGTGTTGAAATAGTGATTCTTCTTAGTTTGCTTTCTCTTCAATCATACAGAGAGTAATGAAAATGCATGCATTTCCAGATTCTCCTTTCCAAGCAGAACATGAATCCTCACTATCTTTCAGATCTGGTCTTTCACTGGGCTGCAAACTCGAGTTGTAAAAGTTGAATTCTGCCTTCCCATTGATTGGGCTTATACGAGCTGTTGAGAGCAGGCCTCCCTCTAACCATGCCGGAAACTGAACTGGTGTCCTAGACTGCATTTGGATATCAATTCTGAACTCGCATGTTATTGCGAATACAACGCAGACGTTGACATTCCCCTACTTTGTATGTTTGCGTGGAAGCCATGTTGGGCTATATGTTGAAATAGCGATTCTTCTTAGTTTGCTTTCTCTTCAATCATACAGAGAGTAATGAAAATGCATGCATTTCCAGATTCTCCTTTCCAAGCAGAACATGAATCATCACTGTCTTTCAGATATGGTCTTTCACTGGGCTGCAAACTCGAGTTGTAAAAGTTGAATTCTGCCTTCCCATTGATAGGGCTTATACGAGTTGTTGAGAGCAGGCCTCCCTGTAACCATGCCGGAAACTGAACTGGTGTCCTAGACTGCATTTGGATATCAATTCTGAACTCGCATGTTATTGCGAATACAACGCAGACGTTGACATTCCCCTACTTTGTATGTTTGCCTGGAGGCCATGTTGGGCTATGGGTTGAAATAGTGATTCTTCTTAGTTTGCTTTCTCTTCAATCATACAGAGAGTAATGAAAATGCATGCATTTCCAGATTCTCCTTTCCAAGCAGAACATGAATCATCACTATCTTTCAGATCTGGTCTTTCACTGAGCTGCAAACTAGAGTTGTAAAAGTTGAATTCTGCCTCCCCATTGATAGGGCTTATACGAGTTGTTGAGAGCAGGCCTCCCTGTAACCATGCCGGAAACTGAACTGGTGTCCTAGACTGCATTTGGATATCAATTCTGAACTCGCATGTTATTGCGAATACAACGCAGACGTTGACATTCCCCTACTTTGTATGTTTGCCTGGAGGCCATGTTGGCCTATGTGTTGAAATAGCGATTCTTCTTAGTTTCCTTTCTCTTCAATCATACAGAGAGTAATGAAAATGCATGCATTTCCAGATTCTCCTTTCCAAGCAGAACATGAATCATCACTATCTTTCAGATCTGGTCTTTCACTGGGCTGCAAATTCGAGTTGTAAAAGTTGAATTCTGCCTTCCCATTGATAGGGCTTATACGAGTTATTGAGACCAGGCCTCCCTGTAACCATGCCGGAAACTGAACTGGTGTCCTAGACTGCATTTGGATATCAATTCTGAACTCGCATGTTATTGCGAATACAACGCAGACGTTGACATTCCCCTACTTTGTATGTTTGCCTGGAGGCCATGTTGGGCTATGTGTTGAAATAGTGATTCTTCTTAGTTTGCTTTCTCTTCAATCATACAGAGAGTAATGAAAATGCATGCATTTCCAGATTCTCCTTTCCAAGCAGAACATGAATCATCACTATCTTTCAGATCTGGTCTTTCACTGGGCTGCAAACTAGAGTTGTAAAAGTTGAATTCTGCCTCCCCATTGATAGGGCTTATACGAGTTGTTGAGAGCAGGCCTCCCTGTAACCATGCCGGAAACTGAACTGGTGTCCTAGACTGCATTTGGATATCAATTCTGAACTCGCATGTTATTGCGAATACAACGCAGACGTTGACATTCCCCTACTTTGTATGTTTGCCTGGAGGCCATGTTGGGCTATGTGTTGAAATAGTGATTCTTCTTAGTTTGCTTTCTCTTCAATCATACAGAGAGTAATGAAAATGCATGCATTTCCAGATTCTCCTTTCCAAGCAGAACATGAATCATCACTATCTTTCAGATCTGGTCTTTCACTGGGCTGCAAACTCGAGTTGTAAAAGTTGAATTCTGCCTTCCCATTGATTGGGCTTATACGAGCTGTTGAGAGCAGGCCTCCCTCTAACCATGCCGGAAACTGAACTGGTGTCCTAGACTGCATTTGGATATCAATTCTGAACTCGCATGTTATTGCGAATACAACGCAGACGTTGACATTCCCCTACTTTGTATGTTTGCGTGGAAGCCATGTTGGGCTATATGTTGAAATAGCGATTCTTCTTAGTTTGCTTTCTCTTCAATCATACAGAGAGTAATGAAAATGCATGCATTTCCAGATTCTCCTTTCCAAGCAGAACATGAATCATCACTGTCTTTCAGATATGGTCTTTCACTGGGCTGCAAACTCGAGTTGTAAAAGTTGAATTCTGCCTTCCCATTGATAGGGCTTATACGAGTTGTTGAGAGCAGGCCTCCCTGTAACCATGCCGGAAACTGAACTGGTGTCCTAGACTGCATTTGGATATCAATTCTGAACTCGCATGTTATTGCGAATACAACGCAGACGTTGACATTCCCCTACTTTGTATGTTTGCCTGGAGGCCATGTTGGGCTATGGGTTGAAATAGTGATTCTTCTTAGTTTGCTTTCTCTTCAATCATACAGAGAGTAATGAAAATGCATGCATTTCCAGATTCTCCTTTCCAAGCAGAACATGAATCATCACTATCTTTCAGATCTGGTCTTTCACTGAGCTGCAAACTAGAGTTGTAAAAGTTGAATTCTGCCTCCCCATTGATAGGGCTTATACGAGTTGTTGAGAGCAGGCCTCCCTGTAACCATGCCGGAAACTGAACTGGTGTCCTAGACTGCATTTGGATATCAATTCTGAACTCGCATGTTATTGCGAATACAACGCAGACGTTGACATTCCCCTACTTTGTATGTTTGCCTGGAGGCCATGTTGGGCTATGTGTTGAAATAGCGATTCTTCTTAGTTTCCTTTCTCTTCAATCATACAGAGAGTAATGAAAATGCATGCATTTCCAGATTCTCCTTTCCAAGCAGAACATGAATCATCACTATCTTTCAGATCTGGTCTTTCACTGGGCTGCAAATTCGAGTTGTAAAAGTTGAATTCTGCCTTCCCATTGATAGGGCTTATACGAGTTATTGAGACCAGGCCTCCCTGTAACCATGCCGGAAACTGAACTGGTGTCCTAGACTGCATTTGGATATCAATTCTGAACTCGCATGTTATTGCGAATACAACGCAGACGTTGACATTCCCCTACTTTGTATGTTTGCCTGGAGGCCATGTTGGCCTATGTGTTGAAATAGCGATTCTTCTTAGTTTCCTTTCTCTTCAATCATACAGAGAGTAATGAAAATGCATGCATTTCCAGATTCTCCTTTCCAAGCAGAACATGAATCATCACTATCTTTCAGATCTGGTCTTTCACTGAGCTGCAAACTAGAGTTGTAAAAGTTGAATTCTGCCTCCCCATTGATAGGGCTTATACGAGTTGTTGAGAGCAGGCCTCCCTGTAACCATGCCGGAAACTGAACTGGTGTCCTAGACTGCATTTGGATATCAATTCTGAACTCGCATGTTATTGCGAATACAACGCAGACGTTGACATTCCCCTACTTTGTATGTTTGCCTGGAGGCCATGTTGGGCTATGTGTTGAAATAGTGATTCTTCTTAGTTTGCTTTCTCTTCAATCATACAGAGAGTAATGAAAATGCATGCATTTCCAGATTCTCCTTTCCAAGCAGAACATGAATCATCACTATCTTTCAGATCTGGTCTTTCACTGGGCTGCAAACTAGAGTTGTAAAAGTTGAATTCTGCCTCCCCATTGATAGGGCTTATACGAGTTGTTGAGAGCAGGCCTCCCTGTAACCATGCCGGAAACTGAACTGGTGTCCTAGACTGCATTTGGATATCAATTCTGAACTCGCATGTTATTGCGAATACAACGCAGACGTTGACATTCCCCTACTTTGTATGTTTGCCTGGAGGCCATGTTGGGCTATGTGTTGAAATAGTGATTCTTCTTAGTTTGCTTTCTCTTCAATCATACAGAGAGTAATGAAAATGCATGCATTTCCAGATTCTCCTTTCCAAGCAGAACATGAATCATCACTATCTTTCAGATCTGGTCTTTCACTGGGCTGCAAACTCGAGTTGTAAAAGTTGAATTCTGCCTTCCCATTGATTGGGCTTATACGAGCTGTTGAGAGCAGGCCTCCCTCTAACCATGCCGGAAACTGAACTGGTGTCCTAGACTGCATTTGGATATCAATTCTGAACTCGCATGTTATTGCGAATACAACGCAGACGTTGACATTCCCCTACTTTGTATGTTTGCGTGGAAGCCATGTTGGGCTATATGTTGAAATAGCGATTCTTCTTAGTTTGCTTTCTCTTCAATCATACAGAGAGTAATGAAAATGCATGCATTTCCAGATTCTCCTTTCCAAGCAGAACATGAATCATCACTGTCTTTCAGATATGGTCTTTCACTGGGCTGCAAACTCGAGTTGTAAAAGTTGAATTCTGCCTTCCCATTGATAGGGCTTATACGAGTTGTTGAGAGCAGGCCTCCCTGTAACCATGCCGGAAACTGAACTGGTGTCCTAGACTGCATTTGGATATCAATTCTGAACTCGCATGTTATTGCGAATACAACGCAGACGTTGACATTCCCCTACTTTGTATGTTTGCCTGGAGGCCATGTTGGGCTATGGGTTGAAATAGTGATTCTTCTTAGTTTGCTTTCTCTTCAATCATACAGAGAGTAATGAAAATGCATGCATTTCCAGATTCTCCTTTCCAAGCAGAACATGAATCATCACTATCTTTCAGATCTGGTCTTTCACTGAGCTGCAAACTAGAGTTGTAAAAGTTGAATTCTGCCTCCCCATTGATAGGGCTTATACGAGTTGTTGAGAGCAGGCCTCCCTGTAACCATGCCGGAAACTGAACTGGTGTCCTAGACTGCATTTGGATATCAATTCTGAACTCGCATGTTATTGCGAATACAACGCAGACGTTGACATTCCCCTACTTTGTATGTTTGCCTGGAGGCCATGTTGGGCTATGTGTTGAAATAGCGATTCTTCTTAGTTTCCTTTCTCTTCAATCATACAGAGAGTAATGAAAATGCATGCATTTCCAGATTCTCCTTTCCAAGCAGAACATGAATCATCACTATCTTTCAGATCTGGTCTTTCACTGGGCTGCAAATTCGAGTTGTAAAAGTTGAATTCTGCCTTCCCATTGATAGGGCTTATACGAGTTATTGAGACCAGGCCTCCCTGTAACCATGCCGGAAACTGAACTGGTGTCCTAGACTGCATTTGGATATCAATTCTGAACTCGCATGTTATTGCGAATACAACGCAGACGTTGACATTCCCCTACTTTGTATGTTTGCCTGGAGGCCATGTTGGGCTATGTGTTGAAATAGTGATTCTTCTTAGTTTGCTTTCTCTTCAATCATACAGAGAGTAATGAAAATGCATGCATTTCCAGATTCTCCTTTCCAAGCAGAACATGAATCATCACTATCTTTCAGATCTGGTCTTTCACTGGGCTGCAAACTCGAGTTGTAAAAGTTGAATTCTGCCTTCCCATTGATTGGGCTTATACGAGCTGTTGAGAGCAGGCCTCCCTCTAACCATGCCGGAAACTGAACTGGTGTCCTAGACTGCATTTGGATATCAATTCTGAACTCGCATGTTATTGCGAATACAACGCAGACGTTGACATTCCCCTACTTTGTATGTTTGCGTGGAAGCCATGTTGGGCTATATGTTGAAATAGCGATTCTTCTTAGTTTGCTTTCTCTTCAATCATACAGAGAGTAATGAAAATGCATGCATTTCCAGATTCTCCTTTCCAAGCAGAACATGAATCATCACTGTCTTTCAGATATGGTCTTTCACTGGGCTGCAAACTCGAGTTGTAAAAGTTGAATTCTGCCTTCCCATTGATAGGGCTTATACGAGTTGTTGAGAGCAGGCCTCCCTGTAACCATGCCGGAAACTGAACTGGTGTCCTAGACTGCATTTGGATATCAATTCTGAACTCGCATGTTATTGCGAATACAACGCAGACGTTGACATTCCCCTACTTTGTATGTTTGCCTGGAGGCCATGTTGGGCTATGGGTTGAAATAGTGATTCTTCTTAGTTTGCTTTCTCTTCAATCATACAGAGAGTAATGAAAATGCATGCATTTCCAGATTCTCCTTTCCAAGCAGAACATGAATCATCACTATCTTTCAGATCTGGTCTTTCACTGAGCTGCAAACTAGAGTTGTAAAAGTTGAATTCTGCCTCCCCATTGATAGGGCTTATACGAGTTGTTGAGAGCAGGCCTCCCTGTAACCATGCCGGAAACTGAACTGGTGTCCTAGACTGCATTTGGATATCAATTCTGAACTCGCATGTTATTGCGAATACAACGCAGACGTTGACATTCCCCTACTTTGTATGTTTGCCTGGAGGCCATGTTGGGCTATGTGTTGAAATAGCGATTCTTCTTAGTTTCCTTTCTCTTCAATCATACAGAGAGTAATGAAAATGCATGCATTTCCAGATTCTCCTTTCCAAGCAGAACATGAATCATCACTATCTTTCAGATCTGGTCTTTCACTGGGCTGCAAATTCGAGTTGTAAAAGTTGAATTCTGCCTTCCCATTGATAGGGCTTATACGAGTTATTGAGACCAGGCCTCCCTGTAACCATGCCGGAAACTGAACTGGTGTCCTAGACTGCATTTGGATATCAATTCTGAACTCGCATGTTATTGCGAATACAACGCAGACGTTGACATTCCCCTACTTTGTATGTTTGCGTGGAAGCCATGTTGGGCTATATGTTGAAATAGCGATTCTTCTTAGTTTGCTTTCTCTTCAATCATACAGAGAGTAATGAAAATGCATGCATTTCCAGATTCTCCTTTCCAAGCAGAACATGAATCATCACTGTCTTTCAGATATGGTCTTTCACTGGGCTGCAAACTCGAGTTGTAAAAGTTGAATTCTGCCTTCCCATTGATAGGGCTTATACGAGTTGTTGAGAGCAGGCCTCCCTGTAACCATGCCGGAAACTGAACTGGTGTCCTAGACTGCATTTGGATATCAATTCTGAACTCGCATGTTATTGCGAATACAACGCAGACGTTGACATTCCCCTACTTTGTATGTTTGCCTGGAGGCCATGTTGGGCTATGTGTTGAAATAGTGATTCTTCTTAGTTTGCTTTCTCTTCAATCATACAGAGAGTAATGAAAATGCATGCATTTCCAGATTCTCCTTTCCAAGCAGAACATGAATCATCACTATCTTTCAGATCTGGTCTTTCACTGGGCTGCAAACTAGAGTTGTAAAAGTTGAATTCTGCCTCCCCATTGATAGGGCTTATACGAGTTGTTGAGAGCAGGCCTCCCTGTAACCATGCCGGAAACTGAACTGGTGTCCTAGACTGCATTTGGATATCAATTCTGAACTCGCATGTTATTGCGAATACAACGCAGACGTTGACATTCCCCTACTTTGTATGTTTGCCTGGAGGCCATGTTGGGCTATGTGTTGAAATAGTGATTCTTCTTAGTTTCCTTTCTCTTCAATCATACAGAGAGTAATGAAAATGCATGCATTTCCAGATTCTCCTTTCCAAGCAGAACATGAATCATCACTATCTTTCAGATCTGGTCTTTCACTGGGCTGCAAACTCGAGTTGTAAAAGTTGAATTCTGCCTTCCCATTGATTGGGCTTATACGAGCTGTTGAGAGCAGGCCTCCCTCTAACCATGCCGGAAACTGAACTGGTGTCCGAGACTGCATTTGGATATCAATTCTGAACTCGCATGTTATTGCGAATACAACGCAGACGTTGACATTCCCCTACTTTGTATGTTTGCGTGGAAGCCATGTTGGGCTATATGTTGAAATAGCGATTCTTCTTAGTTTGCTTTCTCTTCAATCATACAGAGAGTAATGAAAATGCATGCATTTCCAGATTCTCCTTTCCAAGCAGAACATGAATCATCACTATCTTTCAGATCTGGTCTTTCACTGGGCTGCAAATTCGAGTTGTAAAAGTTGAATTCTGCCTTCCCATTGATAGGGCTTATACGAGTTATTGAGACCAGGCCTCCCTGTAACCATGCCGGAAACTGAACTGGTGTCCTAGACTGCATTTGGATATCAATTCTGAACTCGCATGTTATTGCGAATACAACGCAGACGTTGACATTCCCCTACTTTGTATGTTTGCCTGGAGGCCATGTTGGGCTATGTGTTGAAATAGTGATTCTTCTTAGTTTGCTTTCTCTTCAATCATACAGAGAGTAATGAAAATGCATGCATTTCCAGATTCTCCTTTACAAGCAGAACATGAATCATCACTATCTTTCAAATCTGGTCTTTCACTGAGCTGCAAACTAGAGTTGTAAAAGTTGAATTCTGCCTCCCCATTGATAGGGCTTATACGAGTTGTTGAGAGCAGGCCTCCCTGTAACCATGCCGGAAACTGAACTGGTGTCCTAGACTGCATTTGGATATCAATTCTGAACTCGCATGTTATTGCGAATACAACGCAGACGTTGACATTCCCCTACTTTGTATGTTTGCCTGGAGGCCATGTTGGGCTATGTGTTGAAATAGTGATTCTTCTTAGTTTGCTTTCTCTTCAATCATACAGAGAGTAATGAAAATGCATGCATTTCCAGATTCTCCTTTCCAAGCAGAACATGAATCCTCACTATCTTTCAGATCTGGTCTTTCACTGGGCTGCAAACTCGAGTTGTAAAAGTTGAATTCTGCCTTCCCATTGATTGGGCTTATACGAGCTGTTGAGAGCAGGCCTCCCTCTAACCATGCCGGAAACTGAACTGGTGTCCTAGACTGCATTTGGATATCAATTCTGAACTCGCATGTTATTGCGAATACAACGCAGACGTTGACATTCCCCTACTTTGTATGTTTGCGTGGAAGCCATGTTGGGCTATATGTTGAAATAGCGATTCTTCTTAGTTTGCTTTCTCTTCAATCATACAGAGAGTAATGAAAATGCATGCATTTCCAGATTCTCCTTTCCAAGCAGAACATGAATCATCACTGTCTTTCAGATATGGTCTTTCACTGGGCTGCAAATTCGAGTTGTAAAAGTTGAATTCTGCCTTCCCATTGATAGGGCTTATACGAGTTATTGAGACCAGGCCTCCCTGTAACCATGCCGGAAACTGAACTGGTGTCCTAGACTGCATTTGGATATCAATTCTGAACTCGCATGTTATTGCGAATACAACGCAGACGTTGACATTCCCCTACTTTGTATGTTTGCCTGGAGGCCATGTTGGGCTATGTGTTGAAATAGTGATTCTTCTTAGTTTGCTTTCTCTTCAATCATACAGAGAGTAATGAAAATGCATGCATTTCCAGATTCTCCTTTACAAGCAGAACATGAATCATCACTATCTTTCAGATCTGGTCTTTCACTGAGCTGCAAACTAGAGTTGTAAAAGTTGAATTCTGCCTCCCCATTGATAGGGCTTATACGAGTTGTTGAGAGCAGGCCTCCCTGTAACCATGCCGGAAACTGAACTGGTGTCCTAGACTGCATTTGGATATCAATTCTGAACTCGCATGTTATTGCGAATACAACGCAGACGTTGACATTCCCCTACTTTGTATGTTTGCCTGGAGGCCATGTTGGGCTATGTGTTGAAATAGTGATTCTTCTTAGTTTGCTTTCTCTTCAATCATACAGAGAGTAATGAAAATGCATGCATTTCCAGATTCTCCTTTCCAAGCAGAACATGAATCCTCACTATCTTTCAGATCTGGTCTTTCACTGGGCTGCAAACTCGAGTTGTAAAAGTTGAATTCTGCCTTCCCATTGATTGGGCTTATACGAGCTGTTGAGAGCAGGCCTCCCTCTAACCATGCCGGAAACTGAACTGGTGTCCTAGACTGCATTTGGATATCAATTCTGAACTCGCATGTTATTGCGAATGCAACGCAGACGTTGACATTCCCCTACTTTGTATGTTTGCGTGGAAGCCATGTTGGGCTATATGTTGAAATAGCGATTCTTCTTAGTTTGCTTTCTCTTCAATCATACAGAGAGTAATGAAAATGCATGCATTTCCAGATTCTCCTTTCCAAGCAGAACATGAATCATCACTGTCTTTCAGATATGGTCTTTCACTGGGCTGCAAATTCGAGTTGTAAAAGTTGAATTCTGCCTTCCCATTGATAGGGCTTATACGAGTTGTTGAGAGCAGGCCTCCCTGTAACCATGCCGGAAACTGAACTGGTGTCCTAGACTGCATTTGGATATCAATTCTGAACTCGCATGTTATTGTGAATACAACGCAGACGTTGACATTCCCCTACTTTGTATGTTTGCCTGGAGGCCATGTTGGGCTATGTGTTGAAATAGTGATTCTTCTTAGTTTGCTTTCTCTTCAATCATACAGAGAGTAATGAAAATGCATGCATTTCCAGATTCTCCTTTCCAAGCAGAACATGAATCATCACTGTCTTTCAGATCTGGTCTTTCACTGGGCTGCAAACTCGAGTTGTAAAAGTTGAATTCTGCCTTCCCATTGATACGGCTTATACGAGTTGTTGAGAGCAGGCCTCCCTGTAACCATGCCGGAAACTGAACTGGTGTCCTAGACTGCATTTGGATATCAATTCTGAACTCGCATGTTATTGCGAATACAACGCAGACGTTGACATTCCCCTACTTTGTATGTTTGCCTGGAGGCCATGTTGGGCTATGTGTTGAAATAGTGATTCTTCTTAGTTTGCTTTCTCTTCAATCATACAGAGAGTAATGAAAATGCATGCATTTCCAGATTCTCCTTTCCAAGCAGAACATGAATCATCACTATCTTTCAGATCTGGTCTTTCACTGAGCTGCAAACTAGAGTTGTAAAAGTTGAATTCTGCCTCCCCATTGATAGGGCTTATACGAGTTGTTGAGAGCAGGCCTCCCTGTAACCATGCCGGAAACTGAACTGGTGTCCTAGACTGCATTTGGATATCAATTCTGAACTCGCATGTTATTGCGAATACAACGCAGACGTTGACATTCCCCTACTTTGTATGTTTGCCTGGAGGCCATGTTGGGCTATGTGTTGAAATAGTGATTCTTCTTAGTTTGCTTTCTCTTCAATCATACAGAGAGTAATGAAAATGCATGCATTTCCAGATTCTCCTTTCCAAGCAGAACATGAATCATCACTATCTTTCAGATCTGGTCTTTCACTGGGCTGCAAACTCGAGTTGTAAAAGTTGAATTCTGCCTTCCCATTGATTGGGCTTATACGAGCTGTTGAGAGCAGGCCTCCCTCTAACCATGCCGGAAACTGAACTGGTGTCCTAGACTGCATTTGGATATCAATTCTGAACTCGCATGTTAT
This sequence comes from Candoia aspera, assembly GCF_035149785.1. Taxonomy (NCBI): domain Eukaryota; kingdom Metazoa; phylum Chordata; class Lepidosauria; order Squamata; family Candoiidae; genus Candoia; species Candoia aspera. The sequence goes on from NC_086164.1 coordinate 24,885,208, forward strand.
TGCGAATACAACGCAGACGTTGACATTCCCCTACTTTGTATGTTTGCGTGGAAGCCATGTTGGGCTATATGTTGAAATAGCGATTCTTCTTAGTTTGCTTTCTCTTCAATCATACAGAGAGTAATGAAAATGCATGCATTTCCAGATTCTCCTTTCCAAGCAGAACATGAATCATCACTGTCTTTCAGATATGGTCTTTCACTGGGCTGCAAACTCGAGTTGTAAAAGTTGAATTCTGCCTTCCCATTGATAGGGCTTATACGAGTTGTTGAGAGCAGGCCTCCCTGTAACCATGCCGGAAACTGAACTGGTGTCCTAGACTGCATTTGGATATCAATTCTGAACTCGCATGTTATTGCGAATACAACGCAGACGTTGACATTCCCCTACTTTGTATGTTTGCCTGGAGGCCATGTTGGGCTATGTGTTGTAATAGTGATTCTTCTTAGTTTGCTTTCTCTTCAATCATACAGAGAGTAATGAAAATGCATGCATTTCCAGATTCTCCTTTCCAAGCAGAACATGAATCATCACTGTCTTTCAGATCTGGTCTTTCACTGGGCTGCAAACTCGAGTTGTAAAAGTTGAATTCTGCCTTCCCATTGATACGGCTTATACGAGTTGTTGAGAGCAGGCCTCCCTGTAACCATGCCGGAAACTGAACTGGTGTCCTAGACTGCATTTGGATATCAATTCTGAACTCGCATGTTATTGCGAATACAACGCAGACGTTGACATTCCCCTACTTTGTATGTTTGCCTGGAGGCCATGTTGGGCTATGTGTTGAAATAGTGATTCTTCTTAGTTTGCTTTCTCTTCAATCATACAGAGAGTAATGAAAATGCATGCATTTCCAGATTCTCCTTTCCAAGCAGAACATGAATCATCACTATCTTTCAGATCTGGTCTTTCACTGAGCTGCAAACTAGAGTTGTAAAAGTTGAATTCTGCCTCCCCATTGATAGGGCTTATACGAGTTGTTGAGAGTAGGCCTCCCTGTAACCATGCCGGAAACTGAACTGGTGTCCTAGACTGCATTTAGATATCAATTCTGAACTCGCATGTTATTGCGAATACAACGCAGACGTTGACATTCCCCTACTTTGTATGTTTGCCTGGAGGCCATGTTGGGCTATGTGTTGAAATAGTGATTCTTCTTAGTTTGCTTTCTCTTCAATCATACAGAGAGTAATGAAAATGCATGCATTTCCAGATTCTCCTTTCCAAGCAGAACATGAATCATCACTATCTTTCAGATCTGGTCTTTCACTGGGCTGCAAACTCGAGTTGTAAAAGTTGAATTCTGCCTTCCCATTGATTGGGCTTATACGAGCTGTTGAGAGCAGGCCTCCCTCTAACCATGCCGGAAACTGAACTGGTGTCCTAGACTGCATTTGGATATCAATTCTGAACTCGCATGTTATTGCGAATACAACGCAGACGTTGACATACCCCTACTTTGTATGTTTGCGTGGAAGCCATGTTGGGCTATATGTTGAAATAGCGATTCTTCTTAGTTTGCTTTCTCTTCAATCATACAGAGAGTAATGAAAATGCATGCATTTCCAGATTCTCCTTTCCAAGCAGAACATGAATCATCACTGTCTTTCAGATATGGTCTTTCACTGGGCTGCAAACTCGAGTTGTAAAAGTTGAATTCTGCCTTCCCATTGATAGGGTTTATACGAGTTGTTGAGAGCAGGCCTCCCTGTAACCATGCCGGAAACTGAACTGGTGTCCTAGACTGCATTTGGATATCAATTCTGAACTCGCATGTTATTGCGAATACAACGCAGACGTTGACATTCCCCTACTTTGTATGTTTGCCTGGAGGCCATGTTGGGCTATGTGTTGAAATAGTGATTCTTCTTAGTTTGCTTTCTCTTCAATCATACAGAGAGTAATGAAAATGCATGCATTTCCAGATTCTCCTTTCCAAGCAGAACATGAATCATCACTGTCTTTCAGATCTGGTCTTTCACTGGGCTGCAAACTCGAGTTGTAAAAGTTGAATTCTGCCTTCCCATTGATACGGCTTATACGAGTTGTTGAGAGCAGGCCTCCCTGTAACCATGCCGGAAACTGAACTGGTGTCCTAGACTGCATTTGGATATCAATTCTGAACTCGCATGTTATTGCGAATACAACGCAGACGTTGACATTCCCCTACTTTGTATGTTTGCCTGGAGGCCATGTTGGGCTATGTGTTGAAATAGTGATTCTTCTTAGTTTGCTTTCTCTTCAATCATACAGAGAGTAATGAAAATGCATGCATTTCCAGATTCTCCTTTCCAAGCAGAACATGAATCATCACTATCTTTCAGATCTGGTCTTTCACTGAGCTGCAAACTAGAGTTGTAAAAGTTGAATTCTGCCTCCCCATTGATAGGGCTTATACGAGTTGTTGAGAGCAGGCCTCCCTGTAACCATGCCGGAAACTGAACTGGTGTCCTAGACTGCATTTGGATATCAATTCTGAACTCGCATGTTATTGCGAATACAACGCAGACGTTGACATTCCCCTACTTTGTATGTTTGCCTGGAGGCCATGTTGGGCTATGTGTTGAAATAGTGATTCTTCTTAGTTTGCTTTCTCTTCAATCATACAGAGAGTAATGAAAATGCATGCATTTCCAGATTCTCCTTTCCAAGCAGAACATGAATCATCACTATCTTTCAGATCTGGTCTTTCACTGGGCTGCAAACTCGAGTTGTAAAAGTTGAATTCTGCCTTCCCATTGATACGGCTTATACGAGTTGTTGAGAGCAGGCCTCCCTGTAACCATGCCGGAAACTGAACTGGTGTCCTAGACTGCATTTGGATATCAATTCTGAACTCGCATGTTATTGCGAATACAACGCAGACGTTGACATTCCCCTGCTTTGTATGTTTGCCTGGAGGCCATGTTGGGCTATGTGTTGAAATAGTGATTCTTCTTAGTTTGCTTTCTCTTCAATCATACAGAGAGTAATGAAAATGCATGCATTTCCAGATTCTCCTTTCCAAGCAGAACATGAATCATCACTATCTTTCAGATCTGGTCTTTCACTGGGCTGCAAACTCGAGTTGTAAAAGTTGAATTCTGCCTTCCCATTGATACGGCTTATACGAGTTGTTGAGAGCAGGCCTCCCTGTAACCATGCCGGAAACTGAACTGGTGTCCTAGACTGCATTTGGATATCAATTCTGAACTCGCATGTTATTGCGAATACAACGCAGACGTTGACATTCCCCTACTTTGTATGTTTGCCTGGAGGCCATGTTGGGCTATGTGTTGAAATAGTGATTCTTCTTAGTTTGCTTTCTCTTCAATCATACAGAGAGTAATGAAAATGCATGCATTTCCAGATTCTCCTTTCCAAGCAGAACATGAATCATCACTATCTTTCAGATCTGGTCTTTCACTGAGCTGCAAACTAGAGTTGTAAAAGTTGAATTCTGCCTCCCCATTGATAGGGCTTATACGAGTTGTTGAGAGCAGGCCTCCCTGTAACCATGCCGGAAACTGAACTGGTGTCCTAGACTGCATTTGGATATCAATTCTGAACTCGCATGTTATTGCGAATACAACGCAGACGTTGACATTCCCCTACTTTGTATGTTTGCCTGGAGGCCATGTTGGGCTATGTGTTGAAATAGTGATTCTTCTTAGTTTGCTTTCTCTTCAATCATACAGAGAGTAATGAAAATGCATGCATTTCCAGATTCTCCTTTCCAAGCAGAACATGAATCATCACTATCTTTCAGATCTGGTCTTTCACTGGGCTGCAAACTCGAGTTGTAAAAGTTGAATTCTGCCTTCCCATTGATTGGGCTTATACGAGCTGTTGAGAGCAGGCCTCCCTCTAACCATGCCGGAAACTGAACTGGTGTCCTAGACTGCATTTGGATATCAATTCTGAACTCGCATGTTATTGCGAATACAACGCAGACGTTGACATTCCCCTACTTTGTATGTTTGCGTGGAAGCCATGTTGGGCTATATGTTGAAATAGCGATTCTTCTTAGTTTGCTTTCTCTTCAATCATACAGAGAGTAATGAAAATGCATGCATTTCCAGATTCTCCTTTCCAAGCAGAACATGAATCATCACTGTCTTTCAGATCTGGTCTTTCACTGGGCTGCAAACTCGAGTTGTAAAAGTTGAATTCTGCCTTCCCATTGATACGGCTTATACGAGTTGTTGAGAGCAGGCCTCCCTGTAACCATGCCGGAAACTGAACTGGTGTCCTAGACTGCATTTGGATATCAATTCTGAACTCGCATGTTATTGCGAATACAACGCAGACGTTGACATTCCCCTACTTTGTATGTTTGCCTGGAGGCCATGTTGGGCTATGTGTTGAAATAGTGATTCTTCTTAGTTTGCTTTCTCTTCAATCATACAGAGAGTAATGAAAATGCATGCATTTCCAGATTCTCCTTTCCAAGCAGAACATGAATCATCACTATCTTTCAGATCTGGTCTTTCACTGAGCTGCAAACTAGAGTTGTAAAAGTTGAATTCTGCCTCCCCATTGATAGGTCTTATACGAGTTGTTGAGAGCAGGCCTCCCTGTAACCATGCCGGAAACTGAACTGGTGTCCTAGACTGCATTTGGATATCAATTCTGAACTCGCATGTTATTGCGAATACAACGCAGACGTTGACATTCCCCTACTTTGTATGTTTGCCTGGAGGCCATGTTGGGCTATGTGTTGAAATAGCGATTCTTCTTAGTTTCCTTTCTCTTCAATCATACAGAGAGTAATGAAAATGCATGCATTTCCAGATTCTCCTTTCCAAGCAGAACATGAATCATCACTATCTTTCAGATCTGGTCTTTCACTGGGCTGCAAACTCGAGTTGTAAAAGTTGAATTCTGCCTTCCCATTGATTGGGCTTATACGAGCTGTTGAAAGCAGGCCTCCCTCTAACCATGCCGGAAACTGAACTGGTGTCCTAGACTGCATTTGGATATCAATTCTGAACTCGCATGTTATTGCGAATACAACGCAGACGTTGACATTACCCTACTTTGCATGTTTGCGTGGAAGCCATGTTGGGCTATATGTTGAAATAGCGATTCTTCTTAGTTTGCTTTCTCTTCAATCATACAGAGAGTAATGAAAATGCATGCATTTCCAGATTCTCCTTTCCAAGCAGAACATGAATCATCACTGTCTTTCAGATCTGGTCTTTCACTGGGCTGCAAACTCGAGTTGTAAAAGTTGAATTCTGCCTTCCCATTGATAGGGCTTATACGAGTTGTTGAGAGCAGGCCTCCCTGTAACCATGCCGGAAACTGAACTGGTGTCCTAGACTGCATTTGGATATCAATTCTGAACTCGCATGTTATTGCGAATACAACGCAGACGTTGACATTCCCCTACTTTGTATGTTTGCCTGGAGGCCATGTTGGGCTATGTGTTGAAATAGTGATTCTTCTTAGTTTGCTTTCTCTTCAATCATACAGAGAGTAATGAAAATGCATGCATTTCCAGATTCTCCTTTCCAAGCAGAACATGAATCATCACTATCTTTCAGATCTGGTCTTTCACTGAGCTGCAAACTAGAGTTGTAAAAGTTGAATTCTGCCTCCCCATTGATAGGTCTTATACGAGTTGTTGAGAGCAGGCCTCCCTGTAACCATGCCGGAAACTGAACTGGTGTCCTAGACTGCATTTGGATATCAATTCTGAACTCGCATGTTATTGCGAATACAACGCAGACGTTGACATTCCCCTGCTTTGTATGTTTGCCTGGAGGCCATGTTGGGCTATGTGTTGAAATAGTGATTCTTCTTAGTTTGCTTTCTCTTCAATCATACAGAGAGTAATGAAAATGCATGCATTTCCAGATTCTCCTTTCCAAGCAGAACATGAATCATCACTATCTTTCAGATCTGGTCTTTCACTGGGCTGCAAACTCGAGTTGTAAAAGTTGAATTCTGCCTTCCCATTGATACGGCTTATACGAGTTGTTGAGAGCAGGCCTCCCTGTAACCATGCCGGAAACTGAACTGGTGTCCTAGACTGCATTTGGATATCAATTCTGAACTCGCATGTTATTGCGAATACAACGCAGACGTTGACATTCCCCTACTTTGTATGTTTGCCTGGAGGCCATGTTGGGCTATGTGTTGAAATAGTGATTCTTCTTAGTTTGCTTTCTCTTCAATCATACAGAGAGTAATGAAAATGCATGCATTTCCAGATTCTCCTTTCCAAGCAGAACATGAATCATCACTATCTTTCAGATCTGGTCTTTCACTGAGCTGCAAACTAGAGTTGTAAAAGTTGAATTCTGCCTCCCCATTGATAGGGCTTATACGAGTTGTTGAGAGCAGGCCTCCCTGTAACCATGCCGGAAACTGAACTGGTGTCCTAGACTGCATTTGGATATCAATTCTGAACTCGCATGTTATTGCGAATACAACGCAGACGTTGACATTCCCCTACTTTGTATGTTTGCCTGGAGGCCATGTTGGGCTATGTGTTGAAATAGTGATTCTTCTTAGTTTGCTTTCTCTTCAATCATACAGAGAGTAATGAAAATGCATGCATTTCCAGATTCTCCTTTCCAAGCAGAACATGAATCATCACTATCTTTCAGATCTGGTCTTTCACTGGGCTGCAAACTCGAGTTGTAAAAGTTGAATTCTGCCTTCCCATTGATTGGGCTTATACGAGCTGTTGAGAGCAGGCCTCCCTCTAACCATGCCGGAAACTGAACTGGTGTCCTAGACTGCATTTGGATATCAATTCTGAACTCGCATGTTATTGCGAATACAACGCAGACGTTGACATTCCCCTACTTTGTATGTTTGCGTGGAAGCCATGTTGGGCTATATGTTGAAATAGCGATTCTTCTTAGTTTGCTTTCTCTTCAATCATACAGAGAGTAATGAAAATGCATGCATTTCCAGATTCTCCTTTCCAAGCAGAACATGAATCATCACTGTCTTTCAGATCTGGTCTTTCACTGGGCTGCAAACTCGAGTTGTAAAAGTTGAATTCTGCCTTCCCATTGATACGGCTTATACGAGTTGTTGAGAGCAGGCCTCCCTGTAACCATGCCGGAAACTGAACTGGTGTCCTAGACTGCATTTGGATATCAATTCTGAACTCGCATGTTATTGCGAATACAACGCAGACGTTGACATTCCCCTACTTTGTATGTTTGCCTGGAGGCCATGTTGGGCTATGTGTTGAAATAGTGATTCTTCTTAGTTTGCTTTCTCTTCAATCATACAGAGAGTAATGAAAATGCATGCATTTCCAGATTCTCCTTTCCAAGCAGAACATGAATCATCACTATCTTTCAGATCTGGTCTTTCACTGAGCTGCAAACTAGAGTTGTAAAAGTTGAATTCTGCCTCCCCATTGATAGGTCTTATACGAGTTGTTGAGAGCAGGCCTCCCTGTAACCATGCCGGAAACTGAACTGGTGTCCTAGACTGCATTTGGATATCAATTCTGAACTCGCATGTTATTGCGAATACAACGCAGACGTTGACATTCCCCTACTTTGTATGTTTGCGTGGAAGCCATGTTGGGCTATATGTTGAAATAGCGATTCTTCTTAGTTTGCTTTCTCTTCAATCATACAGAGAGTAATGAAAATGCATGCATTTCCAGATTCTCCTTTCCAAGCAGAACATGAATCATCACTGTCTTTCAGATCTGGTCTTTCACTGGGCTGCAAACTCGAGTTGTAAAAGTTGAATTCTGCCTTCCCATTGATAGGGCTTATACGAGTTGTTGAGAGCAGGCCTCCCTGTAACCATGCCGGAAACTGAACTGGTGTCCTAGACTGCATTTGGATATCAATTCTGAACTCGCATGTTATTGCGAATACAACGCAGACGTTGACATTCCCCTACTTTGTATGTTTGCCTGGAGGCCATGTTGGGCTATGTGTTGAAATAGTGATTCTTCTTAGTTTGCTTTCTCTTCAATCATACAGAGAGTAATGAAAATGCATGCATTTCCAGATTCTCCTTTCCAAGCAGAACATGAATCATCACTATCTTTCAGATCTGGTCTTTCACTGAGCTGCAAACTAGAGTTGTAAAAGTTGAATTCTGCCTCCCCATTGATAGGTCTTATACGAGTTGTTGAGAGCAGGCCTCCCTGTAACCATGCCGGAAACTGAACTGGTGTCCTAGACTGCATTTGGATATCAATTCTGAACTCGCATGTTATTGCGAATACAACGCAGACGTTGACATTCCCCTGCATTGTATGTTTGCCTGGAGGCCATGTTGGGCTATGTGTTGAAATAGTGATTCTTCTTAGTTTGCTTTCTCTTCAATCATACAGAGAGTAATGAAAATGCATGCATTTCCAGATTCTCCTTTCCAAGCAGAACATGAATCATCACTATCTTTCAGATCTGGTCTTTCACTGGGCTGCAAACTCGAGTTGTAAAAGTTGAATTCTGCCTTCCCATTGATACGGCTTATACGAGTTGTTGAGAGCAGGCCTCCCTGTAACCATGCCGGAAACTGAACTGGTGTCCTAGACTGCATTTGGATATCAATTCTGAACTCGCATGTTATTGCGAATACAACGCAGACGTTGACATTCCCCTACTTTGTATGTTTGCCTGGAGGCCATGTTGGGCTATGTGTTGAAATAGTGATTCTTCTTAGTTTGCTTTCTCTTCAATCATACAGAGAGTAATGAAAATGCATGCATTTCCAGATTCTCCTTTCCAAGCAGAACATGAATCATCACTATCTTTCAGATCTGGTCTTTCACTGAGCTGCAAACTAGAGTTGTAAAAGTTGAATTCTGCCTCCCCATTGATAGGGCTTATACGAGTTGTTGAGAGCAGGCCTCCCTGTAACCATGCCGGAAACTGAACTGGTGTCCTAGACTGCATTTGGATATCAATTCTGAACTCGCATGTTATTGCGAATACAACGCAGACGTTGACATTCCCCTACTTTGTATGTTTGCCTGGAGGCCATGTTGGGCTATGTGTTGAAATAGTGATTCTTCTTAGTTTGCTTTCTCTTCAATCATACAGAGAGTAATGAAAATGCATGCATTTCCAGATTCTCCTTTCCAAGCAGAACATGAATCATCACTATCTTTCAGATCTGGTCTTTCACTGGGCTGCAAACTCGAGTTGTAAAAGTTGAATTCTGCCTTCCCATTGATTGGGCTTATACGAGCTGTTGAGAGCAGGCCTCCCTCTAACCATGCCGGAAACTGAACTGGTGTCCTAGACTGCATTTGGATATCAATTCTGAACTCGCATGTTATTGCGAATACAACGCAGACGTTGACATTCCCCTACTTTGTATGTTTGCGTGGAAGCCATGTTGGGCTATATGTTGAAATAGCGATTCTTCTTAGTTTGCTTTCTCTTCAATCATACAGAGAGTAATGAAAATGCATGCATTTCCAGATTCTCCTTTCCAAGCAGAACATGAATCATCACTGTCTTTCAGATCTGGTCTTTCACTGGGCTGCAAACTCGAGTTGTAAAAGTTGAATTCTGCCTTCCCATTGATACGGCTTATACGAGTTGTTGAGAGCAGGCCTCCCTGTAACCATGCCGGAAACTGAACTGGTGTCCTAGACTGCATTTGGATATCAATTCTGAACTCGCATGTTATTGCGAATACAACGCAGACGTTGACATTCCCCTACTTTGTATGTTTGCCTGGAGGCCATGTTGGGCTATGTGTTGAAATAGTGATTCTTCTTAGTTTGCTTTCTCTTCAATCATACAGAGAGTAATGAAAATGCATGCATTTCCAGATTCTCCTTTCCAAGCAGAACATGAATCATCACTATCTTTCAGATCTGGTCTTTCACTGAGCTGCAAACTAGAGTTGTAAAAGTTGAATTCTGCCTCCCCATTGATAGGTCTTATACGAGTTGTTGAGAGCAGGCCTCCCTGTAACCATGCCGGAAACTGAACTGGTGTCCTAGACTGCATTTGGATATCAATTCTGAACTCGCATGTTATTGCGAATACAACGCAGACGTTGACATTCCCCTACTTTGTATGTTTGCCTGGAGGCCATGTTGGGCTATGTGTTGAAATAGTGATTCTTCTTAGTTTGCTTTCTCTTCAATCATACAGAGAGTAATGAAAATGCATGCATTTCCAGATTCTCCTTTCCAAGCAGAACATGAATCATCACTATCTTTCAGATCTGGTCTTTCACTGAGCTGCAAACTAGAGTTGTAAAAGTTGAATTCTGCCTCCCCATTGATAGGTCTTATACGAGTTGTTGAGAGCAGGCCTCCCTGTAACCATGCCGGAAACTGAACTGGTGTCCTAGACTGCATTTGGATATCAATTCTGAACTCGCATGTTATTGCGAATACAACGCAGACGTTGACATTCCCCTACTTTGTATGTTTGCGTGGAAGCCATGTTGGGCTATATGTTGAAATAGCGATTCTTCTTAGTTTGCTTTCTCTTCAATCATACAGAGAGTAATGAAAATGCATGCATTTCCAGATTCTCCTTTCCAAGCAGAACATGAATCATCACTGTCTTTCAGATCTGGTCTTTCACTGGGCTGCAAACTCGAGTTGTAAAAGTTGAATTCTGCCTTCCCATTGATAGGGCTTATACGAGTTGTTGAGAGCAGGACTCCCTGTAACCATGCCGGAAACTGAACTGGTGTCCTAGACTGCATTTGGATATCAATTCTGAACTCGCATGTTATTGCGAATACAACGCAGACGTTGACATTCCCCTACTTTGTATGTTTGCCTGGAGGCCATGTTGGGCTATGTGTTGAAATAGTGATTCTTCTTAGTTTGCTTTCTCTTCAATCATACAGAGAGTAATGAAAATGCATGCATTTCCAGATTCTCCTTTCCAAGCAGAACATGAATCATCACTATCTTTCAGATCTGGTCTTTCACTGAGCTGCAAACTAGAGTTGTAAAAGTTGAATTCTGCCTCCCCATTGATAGGTCTTATACGAGTTGTTGAGAGCAGGCCTCCCTGTAACCATGCCGGAAACTGAACTGGTGTCCTAGACTGCATTTGGATATCAATTCTGAACTCGCATGTTATTGCGAATACAACGCAGACGTTGACATTCCCCTGCATTGTATGTTTGCCTGGAGGCCATGTTGGGCTATGTGTTGAAATAGTGATTCTTCTTAGTTTGCTTTCTCTTCAATCATACAGAGAGTAATGAAAATGCATGCATTTCCAGATTCTCCTTTCCAAGCAGAACATGAATCATCACTATCTTTCAGATCTGGTCTTTCACTGGGCTGCAAACTCGAGTTGTAAAAGTTGAATTCTGCCTTCCCATTGATACGGCTTATACGAGTTGTTGAGAGCAGGCCTCCCTGTAACCATGCCGGAAACTGAACTGGTGTCCTAGACTGCATTTGGATATCAATTCTGAACTCGCATGTTATTGCGAATACAACGCAGACGTTGACATTCCCCTACTTTGTATGTTTGCCTGGAGGCCATGTTGGGCTATGTGTTGAAATAGTGATTCTTCTTAGTTTGCTTTCTCTTCAATCATACAGAGAGTAATGAAAATGCATGCATTTCCAGATTCTCCTTTCCAAGCAGAACATGAATCATCACTATCTTTCAGATCTGGTCTTTCACTGAGCTGCAAACTAGAGTTGTAAAAGTTGAATTCTGCCTCCCCATTGATAGGGCTTATACGAGTTGTTGAGAGCAGGCCTCCCTGTAACCATGCCGGAAACTGAACTGGTGTCCTAGACTGCATTTGGATATCAATTCTGAACTCGCATGTTATTGCGAATACAACGCAGACGTTGACATTCCCCTACTTTGTATGTTTGCCTGGAGGCCATGTTGGGCTATGTGTTGAAATAGTGATTCTTCTTAGTTTGCTTTCTCTTCAATCATACAGAGAGTAATGAAAATGCATGCATTTCCAGATTCTCCTTTCCAAGCAGAACATGAATCATCACTATCTTTCAGATCTGGTCTTTCACTGGGCTGCAAACTCGAGTTGTAAAAGTTGAATTCTGCCTTCCCATTGATTGGGCTTATACGAGCTGTTGAGAGCAGGCCTCCCTCTAACCATTCCGGAAACTGAACTGGTGTCCTAGACTGCATTTGGATATCAATTCTGAACTCGCATGTTATTGCGAATACAACGCAGACGTTGACATTCCCCTACTTTGTATGTTTGCGTGGAAGCCATGTTGGGCTATATGTTGAAATAGCGATTCTTCTTAGTTTGCTTTCTCTTCAATCATACAGAGAGTAATGAAAATGCATGCATTTCCAGATTCTCCTTTCCAAGCAGAACATGAATCATCACTGTCTTTCAGATCTGGTCTTTCACTGGGCTGCAAACTCGAGTTGTAAAAGTTGAATTCTGCCTTCCCATTGATAGGGCTTATACGAGTTGTTGAGAGCAGGCCTCCCTGTAACCATGCCGGAAACTGAACTGGTGTCCTAGACTGCATTTGGATATCAATTCTGAACTCGCATGTTATTGCGAATACAACGCAGACGTTGACATTCCCCTACTTTGTATGTTTGCCTGGAGGCCATGTTGGGCTATGTGTTGAAATAGTGATTCTTCTTAGTTTGCTTTCTCTTCAATCATACAGAGAGTAATGAAAATGCATGCATTTCCAGATTCTCCTTTCCAAGCAGAACATGAATCATCACTATCTTTCAGATCTGGTCTTTCACTGAGCTGCAAACTAGAGTTGTAAAAGTTGAATTCTGCCTCCCCATTGATAGGTCTTATACGAGTTGTTGAGAGCAGGCCTCCCTGTAACCATGCCGGAAACTGAACTGGTGTCCTAGACTGCATTTGGATATCAATTCTGAACTCGCATGTTATTGCGAATACAACGCAGACGTTGACATTCCCCTACTTTGTATGTTTGCCTGGAGGCCATGTTGGGCTATGTGTTGAAATAGCGATTCTTCTTAGTTTCCTTTCTCTTCAATCATACAGAGAGTAATGAAAATGCATGCATTTCCAGATTCTCCTTTCCAAGCAGAACATGAATCATCACTATCTTTCAGATCTGGTCTTTCACTGGGCTGCAAACTCGAGTTGTAAAAGTTGAATTCTGCCTTCCCATTGATTGGGCTTATACGAGCTGTTGAAAGCAGGCCTCCCTCTAACCATGCCGGAAACTGAACTGGTGTCCTAGACTGCATTTGGATATCAATTCTGAACTCGCATGTGATTGCGAATACAACGCAGACGTTGACATTCCCCTACTTTGTATGTTTGCCTGGAGGCCATGTTGGGCTATGTGTTGAAATAGTGATTCTTCTTAGTTTGCTTTCTCTTCAATCATACAGAGAGTAATGAAAATGCATGCATTTCCAGATTCTCCTTTCCAAGCAGAACATGAATCATCACTATCTTTCAGATCTGGTCTTTCACTGGGCTGCAAACTCGAGTTGTAAAAGTTGAATTCTGCCTTCCCATTGATTGGGCTTATACGAGCTGTTGAGAGCAGGCCTCCCTCTAACCATTCCGGAAACTGAACTGGTGTCCTAGACTGCATTTGGATATCAATTCTGAACTCGCATGTTATTGCGAATACAACGCAGACGTTGACATTCCCCTACTTTGTATGTTTGCGTGGAAGCCATGTTGGGCTATATGTTGAAATAGCGATTCTTCTTAGTTTGCTTTCTCTTCAATCATACAGAGAGTAATGAAAATGCATGCATTTCCAGATTCTCCTTTCCAAGCAGAACATGAATCATCACTGTCTTTCAGATCTGGTCTTTCACTGGGCTGCAAACTCGAGTTGTAAAAGTTGAATTCTGCCTTCCCATTGATACGGCTTATACGAGTTGTTGAGAGCAGGCCTCCCTGTAACCATGCCGGAAACTGAACTGGTGTCCTAGACTGCATTTGGATATCAATTCTGAACTCGCATGTTATTGCGAATACAACGCAGACGTTGACATTCCCCTACTTTGTATGTTTGCCTGGAGGCCATGTTGGGCTATGTGTTGAAATAGTGATTCTTCTTAGTTTGCTTTCTCTTCAATCATACAGAGAGTAATGAAAATGCATGCATTTCCAGATTCTCCTTTCCAAGCAGAACATGAATCATCACTATCTTTCAGATCTGGTCTTTCACTGAGCTGCAAACTAGAGTTGTAAAAGTTGAATTCTGCCTCCCCATTGATAGGTCTTATACGAGTTGTTGAGAGCAGGCCTCCCTGTAACCATGCCGGAAACTGAACTGGTGTCCTAGACTGCATTTGGATATCAATTCTGAACTCGCATGTTATTGCGAATACAACGCAGACGTTGACATTCCCCTACTTTGTATGTTTGCCTGGAGGCCATGTTGGGCTATGTGTTGAAATAGCGATTCTTCTTAGTTTGCTTTCTCTTCAATCATACAGAGAGTAATGAAAATGCATGCATTTCCAGATTCTCCTTTCCAAGCAGAACATGAATCATCACTATCTTTCAGATCTGGTCTTTCACTGGGCTGCAAACTCGAGTTGTAAAAGTTGAATTCTGCCTTCCCATTGATTGGGCTTATACGAGCTGTTGAAAGCAGGCCTCCCTCTAACCATGCCGGAAACTGAACTGGTGTCCTAGACTGCATTTGGATATCAATTCTGAACTCGCATGTGATTGCGAATACAACGCAGACGTTGACATTCCCCTACTTTGTATGTTTGCCTGGAGGCCATGTTGGGCTATGTGTTGAAATAGTGATTCTTCTTAGTTTGCTTTCTCTTCAATCATACAGAGAGTAATGAAAATGCATGCATTTCCAGATTCTCCTTTCCAAGCAGAACATGAATCATCACTATCTTTCAGATCTGGTCTTTCACTGAGCTGCAAACTAGAGTTGTAAAAGTTGAATTCTGCCTCCCCATTGATAGGGCTTATACGAGTTGTTGAGAGCAGGCCTCCCTGTAACCATGCCGGAAACTGAACTGGTGTCCTAGACTGCATTTGGATATCAATTCTGAACTCGCATGTTATTGCGAATACAACGCAGACGTTGACATTCCCCTACTTTGTATGTTTGCCTGGAGGCCATGTTGGGCTATGTGTTGAAATAGTGATTCTTCTTAGTTTGCTTTCTCTTCAATCATACAGAGAGTAATGAAAATGCATGCATTTCCAGATTCTCCTTTCCAAGCAGAACATGAATCATCACTATCTTTCAGATCTGGTCTTTCACTGGGCTGCAAACTCGAGTTGTAAAAGTTGAATTCTGCCTTCCCATTGATTGGGCTTATACGAGCTGTTGAGAGCAGGCCTCCCTCTAACCATGCCGGAAACTGAACTGGTGTCCTAGACTGCATTTGGATATCAATTCTGAACTCGCATGTTATTGCGAATACAACGCAGACGTTGACATTCCCCTACTTTGTATGTTTGCGTGGAAGCCATGTTGGGCTATATGTTGAAATAGCGATTCTTCTTAGTTTGCTTTCTCTTCAATCATACAGAGAGTAATGAAAATGCATGCATTTCCAGATTCTCCTTTCCAAGCAGAACATGAATCATCACTGTCTTTCAGATCTGGTCTTTCACTGGGCTGCAAACTCGAGTTGTAAAAGTTGAATTCTGCCTTCCCATTGATACGGCTTATACGAGTTGTTGAGAGCAGGCCTCCCTGTAACCATGCCGGAAACTGAACTGGTGTCCTAGACTGCATTTGGATATCAATTCTGAACTCGCATGTTATTGCGAATACAACGCAGACGTTGACATTCCCCTACTTTGTATGTTTGCCTGGAGGCCATGTTGGGCTATGTGTTGAAATAGTGATTCTTCTTAGTTTGCTTTCTCTTCAATCATACAGAGAGTAATGAAAATGCATGCATTTCCAGATTCTCCTTTCCAAGCAGAACATGAATCATCACTATCTTTCAGATCTGGTCTTTCACTGAGCTGCAAACTAGAGTTGTAAAAGTTGAATTCTGCCTCCCCATTGATAGGGCTTATACGAGTTGTTGAGAGCAGGCCTCCCTGTAACCATGCCGGAAACTGAACTGGTGTCCTAGACTGCATTTGGATATCAATTCTGAACTCGCATGTTATTGCGAATACAACGCAGACGTTGACATTCCCCTACTTTGTATGTTTGCCTGGAGGCCATGTTGGGCTATGTGTTGAAATAGTGATTCTTCTTAGTTTGCTTTCTCTTCAATCATACAGAGAGTAATGAAAATGCATGCATTTCCAGATTCTCCTTTCCAAGCAGAACATGAATCATCACTATCTTTCAGATCTGGTCTTTCACTGGGCTGCAAACTCGAGTTGTAAAAGTTGAATTCTGCCTTCCCATTGATTGGGCTTATACGAGCTGTTGAGAGCAGGCCTCCCTCTAACCATGCCGGAAACTGAACTGGTGTCCTAGACTGCATTTGGATATCAATTCTGAACTCGCATGTTATTGCGAATACAACGCAGACGTTGACATTCCCCTACTTTGTATGTTTGCGTGGAAGCCATGTTGGGCTATATGTTGAAATAGCGATTCTTCTTAGTTTGCTTTCTCTTCAATCATACAGAGAGTAATGAAAATGCATGCATTTCCAGATTCTCCTTTCCAAGCAGAACATGAATCATCACTGTCTTTCAGATCTGGTCTTTCACTGGGCTGCAAACTCGAGTTGTAAAAGTTGAATTCTGCCTTCCCATTGATACGGCTTATACGAGTTGTTGAGAGCAGGCCTCCCTGTAACCATGCCGGAAACTGAACTGGTGTCCTAGACTGCATTTGGATATCAATTCTGAACTCGCATGTTATTGCGAATACAACGCAGACGTTGACATTCCCCTACTTTGTATGTTTGCCTGGAGGCCATGTTGGGCTATGTGTTGAAATAGTGATTCTTCTTAGTTTGCTTTCTCTTCAATCATACAGAGAGTAATGAAAATGCATGCATTTCCAGATTCTCCTTTCCAAGCAGAACATGAATCATCACTATCTTTCAGATCTGGTCTTTCACTGAGCTGCAAACTAGAGTTGTAAAAGTTGAATTCTGCCTCCCCATTGATAGGTCTTATACGAGTTGTTGAGAGCAGGCCTCCCTGTAACCATGCCGGAAACTGAACTGGTGTCCTAGACTGCATTTGGATATCAATTCTGAACTCGCATGTTATTGCGAATACAACGCAGACGTTGACATTCCCCTACTTTGTATGTTTGCCTGGAGGCCATGTTGGGCTATGTGTTGAAATAGCGATTCTTCTTAGTTTCCTTTCTCTTCAATCATACAGAGAGTAATGAAAATGCATGCATTTCCAGATTCTCCTTTCCAAGCAGAACATGAATCATCACTATCTTTCAGATCTGGTCTTTCACTGGGCTGCAAACTCGAGTTGTAAAAGTTGAATTCTGCCTTCCCATTGATTGGGCTTATACGAGCTGTTGAAAGCAGGCCTCCCTCTAACCATGCCGGAAACTGAACTGGTGTCCTAGACTGCATTTGGATATCAATTCTGAACTCGCATGTGATTGCGAATACAACGCAGACGTTGACATTCCCCTACTTTGTATGTTTGCGTGGAAGCCATGTTGGGCTATATGTTGAAATAGCGATTCTTCTTAGTTTGCTTTCTCTTCAATCATACAGAGAGTAATGAAAATGCATGCATTTCCAGATTCTCCTTTCCAAGCAGAACATGAATCATCACTGTCTTTCAGATCTGGTCTTTCACTGGGCTGCAAACTCGAGTTGTAAAAGTTGAATTCTGCCTTCCCATTGATAGGGCTTATACGAGTTGTTGAGAGCAGGCCTCCCTGTAACCATGCCGGAAACTGAACTGGTGTCCTAGACTGCATTTGGATATCAATTCTGAACTCGCATGTTATTGCGAATACAACGCAAACGTTGACATTCCCCTACTTTGTATGTTTGCCTGGAGGCCATGTTGGGCTATGTGTTGAAATAGTGATTCTTCTTAGTTTGCTTTCTCTTCAATCATACAGAGAGTAATGAAAATGCATGCATTTCCAGATTCTCCTTTCCAAGCAGAACATGAATCATCACTATCTTTCAGATCTGGTCTTTCACTGAGCTGCAAACTAGAGTTGTAAAAGTTGAATTCTGCCTCCCCATTGATAGGTCTTATACGAGTTGTTGAGAGCAGGCCTCCCTGTAACCATGCCGGAAACTGAACTGGTGTCCTAGACTGCATTTGGATATCAATTCTGAACTCGCATGTTATTGCGAATACAACGCAGACGTTGACATTCCCCTACTTTGTATGTTTGCCTGGAGGCCATGTTGGGCTATGTGTTGAAATAGTGATTCTTCTTAGTTTGCTTTCTCTTCAATCATACAGAGAGTAATGAAAATGCATGCATTTCCAGATTCTCCTTTCCAAGCAGAACATGAATCATCACTATCTTTCAGATCTGGTCTTTCACTGAGCTGCAAACTAGAGTTGTAAAAGTTGAATTCTGCCTCCCCATTGATAGGTCTTATACGAGTTGTTGAGAGCAGGCCTCCCTGTAACCATGCCGGAAACTGAACTGGTGTCCTAGACTGCATTTGGATATCAATTCTGAACTCGCATGTTATTGCGAATACAACGCAGACGTTGACATTCCCCTACTTTGTATGTTTGCGTGGAAGCCATGTTGGGCTATATGTTGAAATAGCGATTCTTCTTAGTTTGCTTTCTCTTCAATCATACAGAGAGTAATGAAAATGCATGCATTTCCAGATTCTCCTTTCCAAGCAGAACATGAATCATCACTGTCTTTCAGATCTGGTCTTTCACTGGGCTGCAAACTCGAGTTGTAAAAGTTGAATTCTGCCTTCCCATTGATAGGGCTTATACGAGTTGTTGAGAGCAGGCCTCCCTGTAACCATGCCGGAAACTGAACTGGTGTCCTAGACTGCATTTGGATATCAATTCTGAACTCGCATGTTATTGCGAATACAACGCAGACGTTGACATTCCCCTACTTTGTATGTTTGCCTGGAGGCCATGTTGGGCTATGTGTTGAAATAGTGATTCTTCTTAGTTTGCTTTCTCTTCAATCATACAGAGAGTAATGAAAATGCATGCATTTCCAGATTCTCCTTTCCAAGCAGAACATGAATCATCACTATCTTTCAGATCTGGTCTTTCACTGAGCTGCAAACTAGAGTTGTAAAAGTTGAATTCTGCCTCCCCATTGATAGGTCTTATACGAGTTGTTGAGAGCAGGCCTCCCTGTAACCATGCCGGAAACTGAACTGGTGTCCTAGACTGCATTTGGATATCAATTCTGAACTCGCATGTTATTGCGAATACAACGCAGACGTTGACATTCCCCTGCATTGTATGTTTGCCTGGAGGCCATGTTGGGCTATGTGTTGAAATAGTGATTCTTCTTAGTTTGCTTTCTCTTCAATCATACAGAGAGTAATGAAAATGCATGCATTTCCAGATTCTCCTTTCCAAGCAGAACATGAATCATCACTATCTTTCAGATCTGGTCTTTCACTGGGCTGCAAACTCGAGTTGTAAAAGTTGAATTCTGCCTTCCCATTGATACGGCTTATACGAGTTGTTGAGAGCAGGCCTCCCTGTAACCATGCCGGAAACTGAACTGGTGTCCTAGACTGCATTTGGATATCAATTCTGAACTCGCATGTTATTGCGAATACAACGCAGACGTTGACATTCCCCTACTTTGTATGTTTGCCTGGAGGCCATGTTGGGCTATGTGTTGAAATAGTGATTCTTCTTAGTTTGCTTTCTCTTCAATCATACAGAGAGTAATGAAAATGCATGCATTTCCAGATTCTCCTTTCCAAGCAGAACATGAATCATCACTATCTTTCAGATCTGGTCTTTCACTGAGCTGCAAACTAGAGTTGTAAAAGTTGAATTCTGCCTCCCCATTGATAGGGCTTATACGAGTTGTTGAGAGCAGGCCTCCCTGTAACCATGCCGGAAACTGAACTGGTGTCCTAGACTGCATTTGGATATCAATTCTGAACTCGCATGTTATTGCGAATACAACGCAGACGTTGACATTCCCCTACTTTGTATGTTTGCCTGGAGGCCATGTTGGGCTATGTGTTGAAATAGTGATTCTTCTTAGTTTGCTTTCTCTTCAATCATACAGAGAGTAATGAAAATGCATGCATTTCCAGATTCTCCTTTCCAAGCAGAACATGAATCATCACTATCTTTCAGATCTGGTCTTTCACTGGGCTGCAAACTCGAGTTGTAAAAGTTGAATTCTGCCTTCCCATTGATTGGGCTTATACGAGCTGTTGAGAGCAGGCCTCCCTCTAACCATGCCGGAAACTGAACTGGTGTCCTAGACTGCATTTGGATATCAATTCTGAACTCGCATGTTATTGCGAATACAACGCAGACGTTGACATTCCCCTACTTTGTATGTTTGCGTGGAAGCCATGTTGGGCTATATGTTGAAATAGCGATTCTTCTTAGTTTGCTTTCTCTTCAATCATACAGAGAGTAATGAAAATGCATGCATTTCCAGATTCTCCTTTCCAAGCAGAACATGAATCATCACTGTCTTTCAGATCTGGTCTTTCACTGGGCTGCAAACTCGAGTTGTAAAAGTTGAATTCTGCCTTCCCATTGATACGGCTTATACGAGTTGTTGAGAGCAGGCCTCCCTGTAACCATGCCGGAAACTGAACTGGTGTCCTAGACTGCATTTGGATATCAATTCTGAACTCGCATGTTATTGCGAATACAACGCAGACGTTGACATTCCCCTACTTTGTATGTTTGCCTGGAGGCCATGTTGGGCTATGTGTTGAAATAGTGATTCTTCTTAGTTTGCTTTCTCTTCAATCATACAGAGAGTAATGAAAATGCATGCATTTCCAGATTCTCCTTTCCAAGCAGAACATGAATCATCACTATCTTTCAGATCTGGTCTTTCACTGAGCTGCAAACTAGAGTTGTAAAAGTTGAATTCTGCCTCCCCATTGATAGGTCTTATACGAGTTGTTGAGAGCAGGCCTCCCTGTAACCATGCCGGAAACTGAACTGGTGTCCTAGACTGCATTTGGATATCAATTCTGAACTCGCATGTTATTGCGAATACAACGCAGACGTTGACATTCCCCTACTTTGTATGTTTGCCTGGAGGCCATGTTGGGCTATGTGTTGAAATAGCGATTCTTCTTAGTTTCCTTTCTCTTCAATCATACAGAGAGTAATGAAAATGCATGCATTTCCAGATTCTCCTTTCCAAGCAGAACATGAATCATCACTATCTTTCAGATCTGGTCTTTCACTGGGCTGCAAACTCGAGTTGTAAAAGTTGAATTCTGCCTTCCCATTGATTGGGCTTATACGAGCTGTTGAAAGCAGGCCTCCCTCTAACCATGCCGGAAACTGAACTGGTGTCCTAGACTGCATTTGGATATCAATTCTGAACTCGCATGTGATTGCGAATACAACGCAGACGTTGACATTACCCTACTTTGCATGTTTGCGTGGAAGCCATGTTGGGCTATATGTTGAAATAGCGATTCTTCTTAGTTTCCTTTCTCTTCAATCATACAGAGAGTAATGAAAATGCATGCATTTCCAGATTCTCCTTTCCAAGCAGAACATGAATCATCACTATCTTTCAGATCTGGTCTTTCACTGGGCTGCAAACTCGAGTTGTAAAAGTTGAATTCTGCCTTCCCATTGATACGGCTTATACGAGTTGTTGAGAGCAGGCCTCCCTGTAACCATGCCGGAAACTGAACTGGTGTCCTAGACTGCATTTGGATATCAATTCTGAACTCGCATGTTATTGCGAATACAACGCAGACGTTGACATTCCCCTACTTTGTATGTTTGCCTGGAGGCCATGTTGGGCTATGTGTTGAAATAGCGATTCTTCTTAGTTTGCTTTCTCTTCAATCATACAGAGAGTAATGAAAATGCATGCATTTCCAGATTCTCCTTTCCAAGCAGAACATGAATCATCACTGTCTTTCAGATCTGGTCTTTCACTGGGCTGCAAACTCGAGTTGTAAAAGTTGAATTCTGCCTTCCCATTGATAGGGCTTATACGAGTTGTTGAGAGCAGGCCTCCCTGTAACCATGCCGGAAACTGAACTGGTGTCCTAGACTGCATTTGGATATCAATTCTGAACTCGCATGTTATTGCGAATACAACGCAAACGTTGACATTCCCCTACTTTGTATGTTTGCCTGGAGGCCATGTTGGGCTATGTGTTGAAATAGTGATTCTTCTTAGTTTGCTTTCTCTTCAATCATACAGAGAGTAATGAAAATGCATGCATTTCCAGATTCTCCTTTCCAAGCAGAACATGAATCATCACTATCTTTCAGATCTGGTCTTTCACTGAGCTGCAAACTAGAGTTGTAAAAGTTGAATTCTGCCTCCCCATTGATAGGTCTTATACGAGTTGTTGAGAGCAGGCCTCCCTGTAACCATGCCGGAAACTGAACTGGTGTCCTAGACTGCATTTGGATATCAATTCTGAACTCGCATGTTATTGCGAATACAACGCAGACGTTGACATTCCCCTACTTTGTATGTTTGCCTGGAGGCCATGTTGGGCTATGTGTTGAAATAGTGATTCTTCTTAGTTTGCTTTCTCTTCAATCATACAGAGAGTAATGAAAATGCATGCATTTCCAGATTCTCCTTTCCAAGCAGAACATGAATCATCACTATCTTTCAGATCTGGTCTTTCACTGAGCTGCAAACTAGAGTTGTAAAAGTTGAATTCTGCCTCCCCATTGATAGGTCTTATACGAGTTGTTGAGAGCAGGCCTCCCTGTAACCATGCCGGAAACTGAACTGGTGTCCTAGACTGCATTTGGATATCAATTCTGAACTCGCATGTTATTGCGAATACAACGCAGACGTTGACATTCCCCTACTTTGTATGTTTGCGTGGAAGCCATGTTGGGCTATATGTTGAAATAGCGATTCTTCTTAGTTTGCTTTCTCTTCAATCATACAGAGAGTAATGAAAATGCATGCATTTCCAGATTCTCCTTTCCAAGCAGAACATGAATCATCACTGTCTTTCAGATCTGGTCTTTCACTGGGCTGCAAACTCGAGTTGTAAAAGTTGAATTCTGCCTTCCCATTGATAGGGCTTATACGAGTTGTTGAGAGCAGGCCTCCCTGTAACCATGCCGGAAACTGAACTGGTGTCCTAGACTGCATTTGGATATCAATTCTGAACTCGCATGTTATTGCGAATACAACGCAGACGTTGACATTCCCCTACTTTGTATGTTTGCCTGGAGGCCATGTTGGGCTATGTGTTGAAATAGTGATTCTTCTTAGTTTGCTTTCTCTTCAATCATACAGAGAGTAATGAAAATGCATGCATTTCCAGATTCTCCTTTCCAAGCAGAACATGAATCATCACTATCTTTCAGATCTGGTCTTTCACTGAGCTGCAAACTAGAGTTGTAAAAGTTGAATTCTGCCTCCCCATTGATAGGTCTTATACGAGTTGTTGAGAGCAGGCCTCCCTGTAACCATGCCGGAAACTGAACTGGTGTCCTAGACTGCATTTGGATATCAATTCTGAACTCGCATGTTATTGCGAATACAACGCAGACGTTGACATTCCCCTGCATTGTATGTTTGCCTGGAGGCCATGTTGGGCTATGTGTTGAAATAGTGATTCTTCTTAGTTTGCTTTCTCTTCAATCATACAGAGAGTAATGAAAATGCATGCATTTCCAGATTCTCCTTTCCAAGCAGAACATGAATCATCACTATCTTTCAGATCTGGTCTTTCACTGGGCTGCAAACTCGAGTTGTAAAAGTTGAATTCTGCCTTCCCATTGATACGGCTTATACGAGTTGTTGAGAGCAGGCCTCCCTGTAACCATGCCGGAAACTGAACTGGTGTCCTAGACTGCATTTGGATATCAATTCTGAACTCGCATGTTATTGCGAATACAACGCAGACGTTGACATTCCCCTACTTTGTATGTTTGCCTGGAGGCCATGTTGGGCTATGTGTTGAAATAGTGATTCTTCTTAGTTTGCTTTCTCTTCAATCATACAGAGAGTAATGAAAATGCATGCATTTCCAGATTCTCCTTTCCAAGCAGAACATGAATCATCACTATCTTTCAGATCTGGTCTTTCACTGAGCTGCAAACTAGAGTTGTAAAAGTTGAATTCTGCCTCCCCATTGATAGGGCTTATACGAGTTGTTGAGAGCAGGCCTCCCTGTAACCATGCCGGAAACTGAACTGGTGTCCTAGACTGCATTTGGATATCAATTCTGAACTCGCATGTTATTGCGAATACAACGCAGACGTTGACATTCCCCTACTTTGTATGTTTGCCTGGAGGCCATGTTGGGCTATGTGTTGAAATAGTGATTCTTCTTAGTTTGCTTTCTCTTCAATCATACAGAGAGTAATGAAAATGCATGCATTTCCAGATTCTCCTTTCCAAGCAGAACATGAATCATCACTATCTTTCAGATCTGGTCTTTCACTGGGCTGCAAACTCGAGTTGTAAAAGTTGAATTCTGCCTTCCCATTGATTGGGCTTATACGAGCTGTTGAGAGCAGGCCTCCCTCTAACCATGCCGGAAACTGAACTGGTGTCCTAGACTGCATTTGGATATCAATTCTGAACTCGCATGTTATTGCGAATACAACGCAGACGTTGACATTCCCCTACTTTGTATGTTTGCGTGGAAGCCATGTTGGGCTATATGTTGAAATAGCGATTCTTCTTAGTTTGCTTTCTCTTCAATCATACAGAGAGTAATGAAAATGCATGCATTTCCAGATTCTCCTTTCCAAGCAGAACATGAATCATCACTGTCTTTCAGATCTGGTCTTTCACTGGCTGCAAACTCGAGTTGTAAAAGTTGAATTCTGCCTTCCCATTGATACGGCTTATACGAGTTGTTGAGAGCAGGCCTCCCTGTAACCATGCCGGAAACTGAACTGGTGTCCTAGACTGCATTTGGATATCAATTCTGAACTCGCATGTTATTGCGAATACAACGCAGACGTTGACATTCCCCTACTTTGTATGTTTGCCTGGAGGCCATGTTGGGCTATGTGTTGAAATAGTGATTCTTCTTAGTTTGCTTTCTCTTCAATCATACAGAGAGTAATGAAAATGCATGCATTTCCAGATTCTCCTTTCCAAGCAGAACATGAATCATCACTATCTTTCAGATCTGGTCTTTCACTGAGCTGCAAACTAGAGTTGTAAAAGTTGAATTCTGCCTCCCCATTGATAGGTCTTATACGAGTTGTTGAGAGCAGGCCTCCCTGTAACCATGCCGGAAACTGAACTGGTGTCCTAGACTGCATTTAAGATATCAATTCTGAACTCGCATGTTATTGCGAATACAACGCAGACGTTGACATTTCCCCTACTTTGTATGTTTGCCTGGAGGCCATGTTGGGCTATGTGTTGAAATAGCGATTCTTCTTAGTTTCCTTTCTCTTCAATCATACAGAGAGTAATGAAAATGCATGCATTTCCAGATTCTCCTTTCCAAGCAGAACATGAATCATCACTATCTTTCAGATCTGGTCTTCACTGGGCTGCAAACTCGAGTTGTAAAAGTTGAATTCTGCCTTCCCATTGATTGGGCTTATACGAGCTGTTGAAAGCAGGCCTCCCTCTAACCATGCCGGAAACTGAACTGGTGTCCTAGACTGCATTTGGATATCAATTCTGAACTCGCATGTGATTGCGAATACAACGCAGACGTTGACATTACCCTACTTTGCATGTTTGCGTGGAAGCCATGTTGGGCTATATGTTGAAATAGCGATTCTTCTTAGTTTCCTTTCTCTTCAATCATACAGAGAGTAATGAAAATGCATGCATTTCCAGATTCTCCTTTCAAGCAGAACATGAATCATCACTATCTTTCAGATCTGGTCTTTCACTGGGCTGCAAACTCGAGTTGTAAAAGTTGAATTCTGCCTTCCCATTGATACGGCTTATACGAGTTGTTGAGAGCAGGCCTCCCTGTAACCATGCCGGAAACTGAACTGGTGTCCTAGACTGCATTTGGATATCAATTCTGAACTCGCATGTTATTGCGAATACAACGCAGACGTTGACATTCCCCTACTTTGTATGTTTGCCTGGAGGCCATGTTGGGCTATGTGTTGAAATAGTGATTCTTCTTAGTTTGCTTTCTCTTCAATCATACAGAGAGTAATGAAAATGCATGCATTTCCAGATTCTCCTTTCCAAGCAGAACATGAATCATCACTATCTTTCAGATCTGGTCTTTCACTGAGCTGCAAACTAGAGTTGTAAAAGTTGAATTCTGCCTCCCCATTGATAGGGCTTATACGAGTTGTTGAGAGCAGGCCTCCCTGTAACCATGCCGGAAACTGAACTGGTGTCCTAGACTGCATTTGGATATCAATTCTGAACTCGCATAGTTATTGCGAATACAACGCAGACGTTGACATTCCCCTACTTTGTATGTTTGCCTGGAGGCCATGTTGGGCTATGTGTTGAAATAGTGATTCTTCTTAGTTTGCTTTCTCTTCAATCATACAGAGAGTAATGAAAATGCATGCATTTCCAGATTCTCCTTTCCAAGCAGAACATGAATCATCACTATCTTTCAGATCTGGTCTTTCACTGGGCTGCAAACTCGAGTTGTAAAAGTTGAATTCTGCCTTCCCATTGATTGGGCTTATACGAGCTGTTGAGAGCAGGCCTCCCTCTAACCATGCCGGAAACTGAACTGGTGTCCTAGACTGCATTTGGATATCAATTCTGAACTCGCATGTTATTGCGAATACAACGCAGACGTTGACATTCCCCTACTTTGTATGTTTGCGTGGAAGCCATGTTGGGCTATATGTTGAAATAGCGATTCTTCTTAGTTTGCTTTCTCTTCAATCATACAGAGAGTAATGAAAATGCATGCATTTCCAGATTCTCCTTTCCAAGCAGAACATGAATCATCACTGTCTTTCAGATCTGGTCTTTCACTGGGCTGCAAACTCGAGTTGTAAAAGTTGAATTCTGCCTTCCCATTGATACGGCTTATACGAGTTGTTGAGAGCAGGCCTCCCTGTAACCATGCCGGAAACTGAACTGGTGTCCTAGACTGCATTTGGATATCAATTCTGAACTCGCATGTTATTGCGAATACAACGCAGACGTTGACATTCCCCTACTTTGTATGTTTGCCTGGAGGCCATGTTGGGCTATGTGTTGAAATAGTGATTCTTCTTAGTTTGCTTTCTCTTCAATCATACAGAGAGTAATGAAAATGCATGCATTTCCAGATTCTCCTTTCCAAGCAGAACATGAATCATCACTATCTTTCAGATCTGGTCTTTCACTGAGCTGCAAACTAGAGTTGTAAAAGTTGAATTCTGCCTCCCCATTGATAGGTCTTATACGAGTTGTTGAGAGCAGGCCTCCCTGTAACCATGCCGGAAACTGAACTGGTGTCCTAGACTGCATTTGGATATCAATTCTGAACTCGCATGTTATTGCGAATACAACGCAGACGTTGACATTCCCCTACTTTGTATGTTTGCCTGGAGGCCATGTTGGGCTATGTGTTGAAATAGTGATTCTTCTTAGTTTGCTTTCTCTTCAATCATACAGAGAGTAATGAAAATGCATGCATTTCCAGATTCTCCTTTCCAAGCAGAACATGAATCATCACTATCTTTCAGATCTGGTCTTTCACTGGGCTGCAAACTCGAGTTGTAAAAGTTGAATTCTGCCTTCCCATTGATTGGGCTTATACGAGCTGTTGAGAGCAGGCCTCCCTCTAACCATGCCGGAAACTGAACTGGTGTCCTAGACTGCATTTGGATATCAATTCTGAACTCGCATGTTATTGCGAATACAACGCAGACGTTGACATTCCCCTACTTTGTATGTTTGCGTGGAAGCCATGTTGGGCTATATGTTGAAATAGCGATTCTTCTTAGTTTGCTTTCTCTTCAATCATACAGAGAGTAATGAAAATGCATGCATTTCCAGATTCTCCTTTCCAAGCAGAACATGAATCATCACTGTCTTTCAGATCTGGTCTTTCACTGGGCTGCAAACTCGAGTTGTAAAAGTTGAATTCTGCCTTCCCATTGATACGGCTTATACGAGTTGTTGAGAGCAGGCCTCCCTGTAACCATGCCGGAAACTGAACTGGTGTCCTAGACTGCATTTGGATATCAATTCTGAACTCGCATGTTATTGCGAATACAACGCAGACGTTGACATTCCCCTACTTTGTATGTTTGCCTGGAGGCCATGTTGGGCTATGTGTTGAAATAGTGATTCTTCTTAGTTTGCTTTCTCTTCAATCATACAGAGAGTAATGAAAATGCATGCATTTCCAGATTCTCCTTTCCAAGCAGAACATGAATCATCACTATCTTTCAGATCTGGTCTTTCACTGAGCTGCAAACTAGAGTTGTAAAAGTTGAATTCTGCCTCCCCATTGATAGGTCTTATACGAGTTGTTGAGAGCAGGCCTCCCTGTAACCATGCCGGAAACTGAACTGGTGTCCTAGACTGCATTTGGATATCAATTCTGAACTCGCATGTTATTGCGAATACAACGCAGACGTTGACATTCCCCTACTTTGTATGTTTGCCTGGAGGCCATGTTGGGCTATGTGTTGAAATAGTGATTCTTCTTAGTTTGCTTTCTCTTCAATCATACAGAGAGTAATGAAAATGCATGCATTTCCAGATTCTCCTTTCCAAGCAGAACATGAATCATCACTATCTTTCAGATCTGGTCTTTCACTGAGCTGCAAACTAGAGTTGTAAAAGTTGAATTCTGCCTA